>NC_056729.1:1316526011-1316743511 GCF_019279795.1 Protopterus annectens
AAACCCAAAAAAGGACTAGTGCAGTTGACAGAACTTCACTTGTTTGCCATACTATGAGCTTATTCTGTAAGCGTTTGGGTTCCTTATTTATTTTCTTATGCCATGTCTGTGTTCCATATCGTAATGTATATGTTTTATGCTACTATTTACATGTATATTGCGGAATTTATGGGCAGGGGAGCGGAGGTCATTTTCCATTTTTACGATTGTTGCAGGGACACGGCTGTCCAATCAGGGACTGTCCATGGCACATTGGGACAGCAGGTAACCCTGGTGACCATGCCCATGTCGCTACTGGGGTTTCCACCTTTTCCATTTTCCGATCTGGGATATTTCCGGGACTCACATCTGACTTTACAGGCCGACACATACCAACGGTCACGATATAGCATAGAAATTCACTTGCTTGCCTAAATAATATGCTTATTATTGTGGCAATTTCCTTGCTTATTCTGTTTCTTGTGTCATTTAGGTATTTCTGTTACAGAAATAACCAATTCATGCTACCATTACATTAAATACGGGATATCATTGTGTCCTACAATCGTAGCACATCAGCCATTTCTAATACGTTTTTTCGGGACACAACTGTCCATGGAGTGACTGCCCCATCCAAAGTGGGACAGGTGGTGACCTTAGTCGCTGCTCCTATGTCGGTGCGGCACGCTGACATGCGGCTGTACACCTTCTCTGAGTGTAAACACTGACAGTGCATTGCGGGACGAACGCGGTCTTATGCGTATCCTTTGCTCCTTGGATGGGTACACTTATGCCTTCGTGGCTTCTATTTGCTTCTCCGTTAATTTGGGACGGGGACTATGTTGCATACTGTACGTGCGTTTCATTCTGCACAGGACCTGGCTGCTGCCATTACTATTGTGGGCGGACCGTGGCTGTCAGCACATTAGGTTGCTCACCTCATGCCGGCTTAGACACGCCTCCAGACGCATCCTACCTGGGCTCGCTCACGTACACTACGCACATGTCTGTGATTCCGGTGCACTCTCATTAATATGTATATGGCGCTACTGCGCCGGATATTCCATGCACCGCCGGCGCAGGCCTTACGCCGGCCTTGCGCCGAGCTTCATAAATCCCGGGGTGTATTGTGACACTATGTCAGACACTGTCTGACTATATTGTAAGACTTTGCCAGGCTGCTTTTGCTCCCATATTTTTTGTAAAAGTATATTAAAGAATGTGTGTTCATAATAGTATATCAGATTGCTACTGCTACCCCCCCCACACACACATATTTACTTATAGTATACTTATGCTCCTTCTCCCTAGAATTCTCTCTAGTACTTTGAAATGGATGAAGTGTTGACCTATTACAACATCAGGTGCTAAAATAAGTACTAATGCTAGAGAATGCATTACATTTCCCAACAATGTTATAATTTCTACATGTGATATATGATGCAGTCTGTCTAATCTACTGAAATGCATAACACTTACACCTTTCTCTTATATTTTTTATCATTGCAGACATGAGGATCCTTAATAAGTTTGACTGCACATTGCTCCCAAAATTCAAATAACACACTGAATTCATTCAGATATTCCCATGCATTTTATTCAGTTTCTTAGTGTCCCAAGAAGCAATATACTGATTCTGCTGTTCTTGCAGTTATTTTATTACAATCCAGTTGTAAATTTTCAGTTTAGCATATTGGATAGAATTCAAATGTTTGATATGAACAGCATTTTTAATTTTCATTACAAGCATGTTAGTTAAAAATCAAAATTTTGTTAGGTGCAACATTACTTAATAAACAGTTTTTAGTAATATCCATCCTCTTCATATTTCTGAAACATACAATTTCACTTAATAGCAGTTTTAGGTTAGTTACATACAGCTGCATGCTCTTAGTTATCCTGCTAAGGTTGAATAGTTCCAAACAGTAAAAAAAAAAAAAAAAAAAAACAGAAAAACTAGTAGTGTTAAAACTTCATTGATGAGCTCAGTCACAATAATTTCCAAAAAAGCAAGAAACCTAGGCAGTGTTCCAAAGCAACAAGCTTTTATTCATCACAGACAAGTGAGCTTCAGTGACAAAAAATTGGAAATAATTTACAATGTTAAACATATCAGCTTTTATACACTTAAAAGTAGATGTGAAAAAATATGTATTGTTTAATTTTAAACCATCCTATTTTAGGCAAACAATAAAAACAGAGCTGTAAAAGTGCATTGAACAGCAAGTACCCACCCCACACACTACTGCTGATTAGATCAAACTAAATCCCAGTTAAGAAAAGCACTTTCAACAAATTCTATGCACAAATAAAGCTATTCTTGCACAGAGTGGTTCATGTCACTATAGCACAGCAGCACACTTTGCATGTTCATGAAGGCACACTGCTGTTATACCTATACGGACATGAACCGTGAATGAGAGCAGGGGGCATGTCTAAGTAGAGCACATACACTGAACATGGCTCCTGCACTCTTTCTAAACTGATCTGGCATAATATTAAAGACTTACTCTAATATTATGCCAGTATTTCAGTGTCTGCAGACACTGAAATGAAATAATGATCATTTTAGTGTCCACGGACACTGAAATAAACATTGGCATGAAGAGAGCAATGCAGGGGGTGTGTGACAGATTCTGCCATATGACACCTCCACAACTTGCTAAGCTGGAAATGTGTGCAAATGCACAAATAATGGGGGATAAATCCCTCAAAAAGGATTCAACACCCATATTGCCCACTAAACTTAGAAAGTTGATAGAAAACAGGTCATGCATTAGCATGAATTACAGAAGGTTAGAGGTCTGAAAGCCAAATGAATGCCATTATTTCATGACTGCAGTCTTTAATGAGTTCTCAGAATACCACAAGACTCACTTGTATAGCATAATTATACAATAATAATATATATTTTTTTCTAGGCTAAGGAATGTTTAAGCATAGCTAAGTGGGTGTGCCCGTTATGGCCCTCTGCTTACCATAGCTTAAACATCCCTTAGGAGATAAATGAAAATATACAGGTGCAATTTCCAAGCTAACATATTGTGGTTAAAGTCTTGGCTGTACATGCAGGTGTTCACAGTTCAAGTATCAAGACAGGTAACTTATTTTTCTATGGGAAAGTAGTGTTAAAATTATTTATGTAAACTTAAATTATGTAGCAATTGTTTTTTGTCAACCAGGGTAGTGTAGCAGGTCCAAAAGTGAGGTGTCAGTCTAGGAAAGATGTGAAACCCCCATATAAACACAAGTGCCCCAAACAGTTTAGTCACACAAGAATATATTGTAATGAAAGCACATAGGGAGATGTTATGGAAGGTAAACATAAAATTATAATATGTTAGTAATGATGAATCAATCCCACAATCCTGATACTCTATAAAATAAAATCTGAGCAATGCTAAGTAGTGCTCAGCTACGCTAAGCTGGTGTAAGCATTGTTTAAATGCAAATGCTAAGCAGTAAGTAGCCCAGCTAAGCGGATTTGTGCATTGGTGAGCAGCTCAACATCTAACCCTTTAAGCACTGTCAACCTTAACTAAGTGGGTTTGCTCGTCGCTTAGCTTTGCTCAACCTATTCAAAATGGTCCAATGATGGCAAAGGGTGGGAATTTAGCTCTATTTAAAATTCACAGGCAGGAATACAGCCATAACCAGTTGTAACTCATATTTGCAGCACTATGGCTTGTGTAGGAGAGGGATCGCACTTCCAGAGGCAACACTGGGGCATTCAGGAGTCCAGGGTCATGGTTGGACACCTAGTGAAAGACCATGAGGAGAGACTGCTGCAGGGCCAGTACCAGAGCTCCCAATACAAAGCAGAGGCCTGGGACCATCTCACACATGATCTCACCAGTGTTACTGGCATCCCTCAAACTGGTGGGCAGGTCCAGCACCATTTTGTTGACCTCAAGCATAGAAAGGGGGAGCTCTTGGACCAGTGGACGTAAGCTGCATGGCCACAGAATGACCCAGAAGTGTGTAAGTATCAGTATCAATTAGTGTTTACCAAGGTCCAGCCTGCTTATGTGATCTATAGGTATGCATAAATGTTTCTTTATCTCCTGTACAGCTGCAGATGAGAGGGCTGTGAACATAGATGTCCATGCCAGCAGATTGCTAAGGCTGCACAGGGATGCTGATGAGTACAAATCTAGCTTGCAGTATTTAGGGCAAATAAATAGGAAGGAGAAGAATGTCAACTGCCAGTAGGTTAAAATGTGTACTATGTGTAATTAATAAATGAGACATTAGCAGAGTAATAGTGATGTACAGGATATCTATCAATAAAAGTGTCAGTACCCTTCAATAAAACTAAAAACTCCAGACTGTTGTGTGTACTTTGATATGTGGTGGTATGAATCTAAATGCATACAGGTTCTGCACAGCAACTATGGCTTTGACAGCATTAATTAATTGAGGCTCATCTGACAAAGACTGTGGATCCCTAAAACAAGAGACCAACTATATGAAAGGTTCCATACATCAAGATCTGATCCCTGAATAGAAATGTGTAAACTATTATACTGTATCCCCTACAACAGTGCATTGTGTTAACCATTGCTTTCCAGATTGTAATATGTCAAAGTATTAATACACAGTACAATAACTATTTGCCATACATGAATGTCAGAATTATAAGGTCAGATTGTCCAAAAAAAGAGAGAGTATTAGGGAGAAAACAGTCACGCAAAATACTGCAGTTGGTCAACAGCTCATTGTGGTAAAACACAGCCTTGTTGTACCTGTTTGCACAAACAGGCACGGTTCGAATCCCAGGAGTAGTAGTAAGCTATATACATAATTTCACCCAAGAATATATGTAGAAACAGTCAGGTAGTGTTAACAGATATTTTCTCCACAGGTCTACCAGGTAAGGAAATGTATGTATTAGCTTTAAAAGGCTTCAGTAATACACTGTGTACAAACATTCTACTGCCCAACCCCGGGCCATAGGTAGATGTAAAGTGAGGGCATATCTGGAGAGTAATGATCAGTACAATTGTGAATAATTGAAGCCTATACTGTTGTTAATTGAAATTTCTCTCTCTCCCCCACCCTATCTTCACCAATAATTCATACACATAATCAACGAGTATGTTTTTCTCCAAAACTACAGTTGGGACATGTGTCCTATTGTTCTACAAATATTGAATTGTTTGATTATTAATGTTCCCCATTTAAATACTATCATTGGTGGCCTGTTCCTATCAATGTAACTTTCATGCTGTTATGATGCCTACTGTGGTTCCATATATGCATGTGTTCTGTTTGCTATGCAACAGTTTCAAATCTGTTTTATGGGGTCAATTGGAACACCCATGCATGCTGGTATAACTAGCCTTGAAATGTGTTGTTCATGACTAACCAACATATTTTGTAAAACCTCAATAGCATAGCTCATCTGTGAAGGCAGATCCAGGGGGAGCCGCCTGTCCCACTTCATCTGGCAGTGGCACAAGGCCCCAGATTATCTGGGACCCAACCCAGGAACTCCTTGTCTGCTGGTCCTGCACCACCTTTGGGTGGAACTGCCTCAGGGGACCAGGCCCATCCTCACCTGGGAGCGGGTGCGGACAGGAAACTGTCACCCATAGCCAGGTCCGAGGTTTGGTGCATAGCACCATCCAAAAGGAGTTTGGTGGACAGCTGCACCAGATTGAGGGCTGCCTGGTGCATCTTGAGGGTTAGCCTGCCCCTCCTGTCCAGCCCCCAGCACAGCCATGTTTGGAGCTATGAAGGTGCAGTGGTGACTGCCCATGGGTGGAGACCTCAGTACCACTGTATCCATTTGGGTGCTCATGGGCATCTGATTCCCAACCACCCTCCCCATCCAAGGTGTTTACTCCCCACATGTGTGAAGTACCACCCCTGCTTGCTGTCTTGTCTGCCTTGTCTGTCTTCCTACCCAACTTACCTCCCCAAATATACCTACTATCCTTCCCCAATATCCCACTCTCACCTTAAAAAAAGGACATCTGTCCCCCCCCAAAAAATTATGCCTCATACATAGCTGTCCATTTTGCACAAGTGTCCACTGGAAACATGTAATCTGGTCAAATTGGCTTGATAATATATTACTGTTGTCCTCACATCTCTCTCAGGGGGGTTGAGTGTCCAAATTCACCTCCAAATTCTGTAGAAAGTTACAGCTGTTGCTGTTGAAGAAATGGACAGCTATGGACCATTCCTACACCCGTCCTGCACATCCCTAACTATGTTTCATACTGTACTTCCCTCTGCATGCCCCTTTTTTCACCACTTTCCTATCACCCTTTTTCTTTTCTTTTAAAGAAATTACCATGGGGTAAGCGGGAATAAGCAGCAGTAAGGGAAGCTAAAATGGATTAACCATAGCTTGGCATTGCTTACTGTCCCACAAATCTGTGCAAACCTGCTTACAACTACTTAAAAGTGACTTAATCACTCTGTATCCATCAGACATTGTTCTGTCCAGAAACAAAATAGTCAGCCATACCAAGTCTCTACAGTTACAGCAACATACCACTACACCATCTGAGCTGTGGAAATTCATAATGCTTTAACAAACATATCATGCATTCTGGTAATTTAACTTCTTCTTTCAGCTTTTTCCTGGTTAGGGCTCACCACAGAGGATTACCTGTCTGCTCATGATTGGCAGTGGAATTTTACAGTGTTGAGGTGCCAGCCTGACACCCAACTTTCCACAGAAAGCACACACATGCACACACTCACACCTAGGGCCAATTTAGAGTGTCCAATCCACCTACAGCATGTCTTTGTGATGTGGGAGAAAACCAGATCACCCGGAGGAAACCCATGCAACCACAGGGAGGACATGCAGACTCCGTACAGAAGGCACCCCAGCCAAGGATCGAACCAGAGAACCTCTTGCTTTGTGGTGGCAACACTAACCGCTGCACCACCGCGGCTGCCCAATTCTGGTCATTTAACATTAATGAAAAAAATCTGCCCCCAATCTTGAATCTATGGCCCTGTATACTATAGTCAGATCAATGCATCATTACACCATCTGAGCTGTAGGAATTACTTTTGCTTTTTCAACCATATCATGTATTAGAGGCATACAACATTATGGAGAAAGCTCTGTAGAATTATTCATGTGTTGTATATAGACATACACACAAACACACACGTGCGCACACACACACACACACACACACACACACACACACACACACACACACAGACACACACACACACACACACATATATATATATATATATATATATATATATATATATATATATATATATATATATATATATATATATATATATATGTCTGTTGAAACATAGATATAAAAAAGGATGTATGGCACTCACATCTCCTACTCCCCCTACCCATCCCAACAAATATCTACACACAACACTGCCACACAGTCTTGGCAGACTCTTCACAATGGCCTCCACCTTTCCACTCACCTACTGCCTTGCTACCTGCAGCTACCTATTTTTACTGATTGTCTACTGCTGAATTTCTTCTCCTTTGTCTCACTTCTTCCTCTCACTTTATCTGCATTCAACATCACTACACTTATACAATAATCTACAACATATTAAATCGATACTACTATAAAGCACCACCCACCCCACCATAGCATACCTTACTCTTACTATCAATACTTCCACCTTTAACAGTATCACTTTTTCTTACCTCCTTCTCCTACCCCTCTACTAAGAAAACTATCCCAAACCCTAAAACACTACTACTACACTTCTTACATTCCATAACCAACATATCAACATCACTTCTACACCTAACTACCTTTTACCAAAGTATCATAGAATTACCCACTTAAAATATACCCAACAAAATCCTAAAAGACTACCTCTGCCCCAAAGCAAACATACAAACCTTTCTTATCAAACCCTTCTCTGTCCCCTTAAAGATGGAGATATTCACCCAAACCCAGGTCCTATTAGCTCCACTAATAATCAAAACTTTAATCAAATCCAAAGTACTAGTCCTCTACCAAATAAGCACAACTCACTCTCAATAGCAAACCTCAACATACGTAGTATTAACAACAAAATAACACAAGTCCATGCTCTCTTAGAACACTACTCCTTCAACATAATCTGCCTAACTGAAACCTGGCTGAAACCCTCTACAAAAGACACTGAAATCACCCCTCCTGGCTATAACATCCTGCGCCTAGACAGGGCTGCTAAAAAAGGAGGTGGAGTAGCCATCCTATTTAAATCTAGCCTTCAAATAACCACTTTCCAACAAAACCCCCCTCAGGACTCTAATGCAGAAATTCTTATCACCAAACTGAAACAAACTCAGTCAAATCTATCTTTATCATATGCATCTATATCCCCCCTGGAAATAACATTTCCACCATCGAAAGCATCCTATGCTGGCTATCCCTAAACTTACCCCAAGAAACATTCATCTTAGGCGACCTAAACATTGATTGGCAATCTTGCTGTAACAAACACCCTACTAGCCACATTAATCTTTATGGGTTTGCCCAAACTATCACCTCCACCACTAGAACAAATAAAGCCAACAATAAAGAAAGCATCCTAGATTGGATACTCACCAACAATCAGCCCCATATTTATGAAACAGGAACCATCCCTGAAGATACAAGTGATCACTTACTTACCTACATTATCAGGCTCAAAACTAACCCCCCTACCCAAAGCATAACTAGAACACTCAGAACTAAAAAAAACTTTAATTTGAAACTCTTTAAAAATAAACTATATGCTTGTAACTGGTCACCCTTGAAATACCTTCCCCTAGATGAAGCTGTAGACTACTTTAATGCAAAATTCCTAACCATACTTAACCATCACGCTCCCACTCGATCTATTAGAATTAAAACCAAATCCGCCCCATGGCTCTCAATAGAAACAAAGCAAAAAATCCAACTCAAAAATAAGATCTGGAACAAATCCCGCGCTACAAAAAACACGGCAGACTACCAACACTACAAACAACTAAGAAATGAGACCAAAAAAGCCATACTGACCGATAAAAAAACTATTACTTAAAATCGCAGCAAACTCGCAAAAATTGCCCACAAAAATTCTGGGCCAATATAAATGAGCTACTGCAGCCTAGTAAACCTACCACACCCAACCCACAAGGCTCTGACACAATGAACCACAACCAAATTGCCAACGACTTTAACTCCTTCTTTACAAACACAATTCATATTCTAGCTAGTCAACTCTCTACAAATGACACAGTTATATCTAAATATGACTTAAAGCCACCTCCCCCTTTTCTCTTCCAACCTGTCCCCACAACCTACATACTCTCCCTTATCAAAAAACTCAAACCTTGTACCCCCTCTGCTGACTTATTACCCGCAGAATACTTGCAATTAGCAGACAGTTCCATAGCCTACCCAATTTCCACACTCATAAACAGAACCATCGCAGAGGGATATGTCCCAAAACTCTGGAAAATATCTCACATCATCCCACTTCACAAGGGTGGAAATTCTACTGAATTTTCAAACTACCGACCTATAGCCCTGCTCTCTCCCTTATCAAAAATCATGGAAAGATGTATACACAAGCAACTGCTGAACCATCTTCTCAAATACAACTTACTTTCTAATACCCAGCATGGCTTCAGACCTTCCCATAGTACCACCACCGCCCTCCTCTCCTTTACAGACACTATCAACAAAAATCGTAACCACAACACACTTTCCTCAGCTCTCTTCCTAGACCTCTCAAAAGCTTTTGACATGGTTAACCACCAAATACTCATAAATATCCTTTAATCTATGTCACTAGAAACCCAACCCATTAACTGGTTCAAATCCTACTTAAATGACAGACACCAAGCAGTTCTCTGGAAAACCACCCTATCTTCACAGCTTCCTGTTACCATTGGTGTTCCCCAAGGGTCTATATTAGGTCCCCTTCTGTTTTCTTTGTTTATCAACGACCTCCACCAAATAGTTCCACAAGCTACATGCATTCAATATGCAGATGATTCCACACTCATTTGCTCAGCCACAACAGTACCTAATCTTCACTCCCTTACACAACACATATTTAACTCCGTTGAAGAATGGTTTTCTCAACGCTGTCTCCTACTTAACCCCAAAAAAACTAAACTCCTCCTCTTTACACCCTCCAGTAAATCTCCTCATATAGACTTTACAATATCATCTAAAAATGGCACGCCTATATCTCAAGACCTCACGACTAAACTATTAGGAATTACCATAGATAACAACCTTAACTTTGATACACATATAAACAACACCTTGAAAAATACTAACAAAAAAATAGGCTCTCTCTACCGAATCAAACCTTTCCTCACTCCAGACTCTAGAATTACTGTTGCTCAAACCCACCTTATCTCTCCCCTCCTCTATGCCTCCCCCATATTAACAAACCTATCAAAAAAAAATCTTCTCAAATTAGAGCACTCTTACCACAATATAGTAAGATTTGCTACAGGCAACCCATTCAAAACCCACCATTGTATCAATCTAAAACTACTAGGCTGGCTTGAATTTCAGAACCAGCTTAAAATCAATCAATTAACCATTGCCCATCAAATTCTGCATCAACCTGACAAAACACCTATACTATCTACCCTTATCCACCCCTACCATAACCTAAAATCCCTAAGATCTGCACACAAATTTCTTGTAAATATTGACAAATCAAACAACAAAGCTGGTGATCCCCACTTTTCCAACACTGTTGGAAAACATTGGAATCTGCTCCCCTCTGAACTTACCACTATTCCCTCGAAATCTCTCTTCAAAAAGAAAATTAAACTCCACCTCAAATCTCAATGGATGTGCCCCTGCACTAATCCTGACTAACACTCTATGTCTTCAGACAAATCCCTTTCATCCTATAACCCTAACCCCCCTCTTATCTTACATACTCTCCCTTTTAACCTCCCCTTCAAACTACTAAAAAAAAAAAAAAAAAAACAATTTTTATATTAATCTTTTATATTGTTAACTGGATAACCTTGCTTGTAATTTTTTTTTTTTGGCTCACTTTTGTATGTACTCTTTGCATATTGTTTTCCCTTACTTTCTTGTAATATAGTAAATGTACTTCTTAACTCTGGAGCTTAACTCCTCGGGCCTCTACTGAAAATGGACATGTATCCAGCTAGACTAGCCCGGTCAACAAATGTAAAATAAATAAAATAAATAAAGATATACATAACTGTCATATGTACTGATTTCCACAGAATTTCCAGGGTGTGGAACCATAATCCTGGCCACTGCTGCATACCATGGCCAGGAGTCTGCTAGGTCACTGGGATGATAACTGGAGTGCAGTCAGTAATTAATTATATACCATACCTCTGCACCTTCTACTGCAGGACATCTAGACGATGCATGATGTACTTGGGGGACAGGGGATGGAAAGAGGGACATATCACACATAATGGTGTTACAAACTGAAACAGTAGCTGGTGTTACATGTATTGTTGTAACATAACATCCTTGAAGGATATGATGTCAACAGTTAGTGACTACAATCCTCACATTATCCTACCGACCCCACAAAAATAGACATTGATCGAGGAACTGACCAAACATAACTGGAAACCTCTGGCCACTCTGTGGACAACATGCCAGTTAAGAGGTATGTCAGAAGCATATCACTGTCAGATGTCAAGTCGCTCAGTAAATGCATGTCCAGACAAACTCTGTCAATCTAGCAACCCTCCATGTGTATAACAGCACTAATGACATACATTCTGTAAACAATTCTGGAGTTTTATCCTCCATGTTGTTGGTCTGTCTTCACATGTCCTGTCCTGTGAGGTATTCCCACCTACTGTCTGTGAAGCTGTAGCCTCAAACCTCCGTAATGTTCCCTGCACAGGCACGGAAAAGGGGCAAGGTCCACATGAAGGATGTCCCATATGTTGGAACTAGCAGCAGTGTCCAGGCCCACACCACAATACTATGTGGGCACCTACATAGCTGTATGGCCTCAGCAATACCTGATGTGGCAACATCAACCCCCTCAAGGTACGCTTAATGCATGTGGTAGACAGGAGCAATACACAACTACCATCATAGGTGGACATAATCACAGGATGGGCCAAGAAGGAACAGGTGCCTCACTGGCAGCCATGTCACCTTGTTCTGCACAAGCAAGTAAAGTCACAGGTGATATACCCTAAGGCTGTTTTTGAGTGCAAACTGCATACATCCACCAAGGCCAATCACTGGGCCTTTCAGATATGTGTCTGCAATTCTAGAGGCAGCACACATATCTGCTCTATAATGCTGGTCAGTAACACCACATACACATATGCCATAGATATAGGCAACCGGCTACAGACAGGTGAAGTGTAAATTTCACCCCCTGTGCCCTCATAGGTACACATGTCCATGTGCAGCACCTGCCCCCCATTTCCTCATGATCAGGAAGCAGGCCTGTAATGCCCTCTCAAAGGCAACACATAGAGTTCTCCATAGGCCTGATTCCATTCCTAGCTGCAGCCTACATGAACAAAGGCATGGGCTTTCATACTCATTCTGCAGTGAAGTCAACCACAGCCCTTAGCACCAGTGCCATCCCATCTGCACAGAAAACAGACAGAATGTTGATAGGAAAAAGGTAATGCATTAGCGTGACTGTTCTGAAGGATACAAGTCTGAAACTGAAATGTATGTCATTATGTCATGACAGCAGTCCTCAATGACATTGCCGAAAACCTCAATACTCTCCATTTAATATAATAATATAATATTAATATGCAACAGAAGATGAAAAATAATATACAGCTCAGATCCCCAAGCCAAGGTAGTGTGGTGGTCAGAGTTCCAGCTTTGCATGCAGGCATACACAGTTTGACTACTACAACAGAAAATCAATTTTACATAACAAAGCAGTGTTAAAAGTACTATTTTCATATTTAAATATGTGATAAGTTATTTTTGTCACCCAGGGGAGTGTAGCCGGTGTAAAATGGAAGTGTGAGTGCATATAACATGTGAAACCACCCATGTATACACATGTCCCATACAGTATAGTTACACAACTTGCTACTGTAATGAAAACACATTTTATATTTTATAAGAAATATATGAAAATATAATATAATATAATGTACTATTATAATATAATTATATAATATTATAATCATATTAGAATATTATTATAATATAATGTTATATTATTATAATAATATAATATATAATATAATATAATATAATATAATATAATATAATATATATAGAAATATGTATAAAAGATATTTTATAAGAATGAACTGTGAGCAATGGTTAGCAATGCTCAGCTATGCTTAGCAGGTTCAAAGGGGTGGGAGGATGGCAGAATGGTTAAGATGTTTACTTTACAGACACAAGGTGCAGGGTTTGATTCTCACATGGGGTAATTGGCTTGGCTTAAAATGGACCACAAGGGCAATTAGCCTAGTACTAACCTATGAACCAATAAATGTGAATGCTAAGCAGCAGGTAGCTCAGCTAAGCAGATTTGCGCACTGGTAAACATTGCTAAATGAAACTAACAAAGATTAAGCATCTGTACATTTAATTGTGTCGCATCACGCAAACCTGTGCAAACCCACTTACATCTGTTTAAAATTGCTGTAATCTCACTCTGTTTCCACCAGCCACTGTTCAGACTAGCAACAAAATAATCAGCACTGCCAAGTCTCAAACCCTGGGCCCTGTACAACATAGTTAGAGCAATGGACCACTACATCATTTGAGTTGTAAAGATTGCTGATGCTTTTTCAAACATATCATGCAGTAGAGTCATTCAACAATAGGGAAAAGATTTCGTAGAATCAGCCAGGTTGTGTATTTATACATATATAAGTGTATATATGTATGTAGATGCATATATATGGAAAATATATACATGATATATACATATGCTCATTACATGTAGTGGAGTCATACCTCAGAACCATACCTCTCAACCTTTTAGTGCAAGAAATCTGGCCAAAGGCTGTCTAAATGGGGGGACAATGGGCCCACACTAGGGACATATTTTAAAGATTCCTCTTATAAGTGTAGAATGTTGCCAGAGTGACAGGGTTTGTTTCAGCATACATTTTCTGAAGGATGTGAGTTCTGAAACTGAAATGTATGTCATTGTTTACTATCAGAAATCCTCAGAGCATCACAGTGATTTACTGGGGATATAGAAATAATGAATTTGTGGAACATACCAGAAATATGAGCAATACACCTGAACATACTGCAACGACATGGATAGTTCAGAGGTAGGCTCAGAACCCCTTAGTGCAATGAATGTGGACCAAGCCTGACAAAGTGGGGGGGGGGAGCCATGAAAATAGGTACACATCTGAAATACTGGAGAAGATAAGCTGACACAGTTGCTGCAGTAACACCCTCATGTCCATCCTAACATATATTGACTGAAATAGCCCAAGTCCAACACTCAATTACATCTCACTAATTAGTGACTGAAATCCTCACGTCATCCCGCTGATGTATCAGAAATACACAACACTTATGTGGGCCAGGCAACAGTACATCATACAGATATCTGGACATAATATCACATTAGGGAAACTACACTCAGTTGCTAAGCATGTCACCAAGCACCGTCCATACTACAGTCAGACTGACACAATGTTAACCCAATTCCACTATGGGGAATTACACATATATTGGCAAATATATCAGGCACTACAGGGATGTAACATCACTATAAAACAGACACCAGTGTGAAAATGCATGCCCACAACCAATTCTACCACAGTCACAGTGACATACCAGTAAGCCAAAGGAACAGTACAGTGTAAGCACTGTGTGAACAAAAACATCTCAACATATTTGCCACTCACACACTACCCCTACATATACTGGCCCAATTCACAGAGTAGTATGATGCCTGACCATCATATGGGGCATGTCTCAGCCTGCCCCTACAAACATATACAGCCGATAGACCACCAGAAACAGGAACAGCATGCACAGGCAGATAGAAAAGGAGACATAACACATACATCCAGACCCCACCCTACACAGGCCAAATAACATTGACACACTACACTGCTACGCAATCCTGACAGTCTGTCAACAATCACCAGAAATACATAGACCTTTCACCTGTTCATAGTCCCACTGAATGTCCAGGCTTTGACCTCATATATAAGGCCTCTTACACATAACATGTCTGTCATTCTGATACATCACTGGGATGGTATCAGGAATGAAGGCAATAATAATGATATACCCTACCTATCACCATCTTACTGCATGACATCTGGACAAAGCCTGACATATCTGGGGGACAGAGGACCCAAAACAGGAGCATATGTGAAATATTGCTGTTATAAACTGAGACAGTTGCTGGAGTAACAGGGTTTATTGTAACATATTTTTTCTGAGGGATATGAAGTCAGAAACACAAATGGATGATACCATTTACTGACTGCAATCCTCCCAGTATGATATTGATTTTCCAAAGACAAAAAATGTCTGAGGAACACCCCAAACATGAAAGTCCAAGATCTGGCTGTTCTGCAGATAGCACTGCAGTTGAGAGTTATGTCAACCATATAACATCTGTCAGACTTAAAATCAAGCAGAAAAGCCATGTCCACACAAACCTTGTTAAACTAGCATTAATTCAACTGTATAACAGCAATACTTACATTCTGTCATTATGTCTGGAACATTATCCACCAGTTTGTTGGGCTGTCTTCACAGTTTTCGTTGTAAGAGGTATTTCCAGTTATCCTCTTTGAGGCTATTGTTCACACACCTTCATGAAGTTCTCCTCACAGGCAAGGAAAACGGGCAACACCCACATGAAATAATCAATTATAGGAGTGTGTTGCCATGTTGTTGGCTATAGGAATAACACCACAGCTGTTATGCATACAATTAGCAAGTGGGGGACACCAATTGGTGCACAGGCCATCAGCTGCTCATGAGCATTACCTACAAAAGGCTAGCTGCTGCCTATGCAAAACAGATGTATGCCCTACATGTAGAAGAGAGAGAGATACACACAGAGAGCAAGAAACAAGCTACACATAGTGGAATACAGCCAACCATACTTGGAAAAAAGGTATGTCAAACAAGTAAGCATGTAATAGAATGCAGTAGGGGTATGTAATAATGGGGAATCAGAAGTACAACAAATATGTCTCAACAAGACTTGCTGTACTGATATATTGCTGATTAGAACCTATGGCCATAGCAACTGGGTCTGTCTGCAGTGACATAGATCATGACTCAGGCCCCTGAGTCATGCCAGGAAATTATGGCTCACATATGACTTCAACTGGAATATGTGTTGAACAATACTAACTCTGTGACACTGCTAGGCCAGCTACTAGGATGTTGTACATATCCATATGTTGATTGTGAATACAACTATGATATACATGTCTGTCACAGAAATGTGACAGGCCTATGCAGGGTATTTGCATAGAGAAATACTGTTGCAGATGTGTGTGTTGAACTCTATGTGATATACTGAGCCCATACCATTCAACTGTCCAGTGTTATGCACACTGACCATATGTGTGCCTCATATTTGTAGTCATTTACTCGTAGAGGTGTATTATGTCTGGCAAATCATTGGTAACCTGTGAAGACTGACATTACAACATCTCCCTCTCTTTTTTTTGGTTGTTCCAGTTAGGGGTCACCACAGCTGATCATCTGTCTCCATTTCCTCCTGTCCTCTGCATCTTGCTGTGTCACACCAACAACTCACATGTCCTCTATCACCAGTTCCATATACCTTATTGTAGGCCTTTCTCATTTCCTCTTACCTGGCAGCTTCATTCTTACCCTCCTTTTCCCAATATACTAAGCATCCCTCCTCAGCACAGGTCCAAATAAACATAATCCAGCTACTCTCTGGATTGGTCTCCAAACTGTCCAACCTGGGCATACCCTCTAACATACATATCCCTAATCCTGTCCACCCTCATCACACCCAGTGCAAATCTTAACATCTTTAACTTTGCCGCATCCAGCTCTGACTCCTGCCTTTTGGTCAATGCCACTGTCTCCAGCCCATATAACATAGCTGGTCTCACTATCATCTTGTAGACCTGCCCTCTCACTCTTAATGGTACATGTCTGTCATAAAAACCACTCCTGACACTCTTCTCCACCCTCTCCATCCTGCCTGTACTCTTTTCTTCACTTCTCCCCCACACGCATCATTACACTGAACTGTTGATCCCAAGTATTTAAACTCACCCACCTTTGCAAACTCTACTCCTTACATCCTTGCCATTCCTCTAGCTTCCCTCTCATTTACACACATATATTCTGTCTTAGTTCTGCTGACCATCATTCCTCCTCTCTCTAGAGCATATCTCCACCTTTCCAGGTTCTCAACCTGTTCCCTACTCTCACTACAGATCACAATGTCATCTGCAAACATCACAGTCAATGGGGACTCCTGACTGATCTGTCAACCTGCCCATCTCCACTGGAAATAAGAAAGGGCTCAAAGCCAAACCCTGATGTAATCCCACCTCCACCATAAACACACCTGCCATTTCCACTGTAGAACTCACCACTGTCACACTACCATTGTACATATCCTGTAACACTCCTACAGATCCCTCTGCCACTCCTGAGTTCCTCATACAATACCACAACTCCTCTCTAGGCACCCTGTCATATTCTTTCTCTAAGTCCACAACACAACTCCTTCCGACCTTCTCCATACTTCTCCATCAACACTCTCGGAGCAAACATTGCATCTGTACTTCTCTTTCCTGGCATGAATCATACTGCTGATCACTAATCCTCACCTCCCTTCTTAACCTAGCTTCCACTACTCCTTCCTATAACTTCATACTGTGACTGATCATTGTTATCCCTCTGTAGGTACTACAGCTCTGCACATCACCCTTATTCTTATAAATGGCAATCAAACACTTTTTCTCCACCCCTCTTGCATCCTCTCACTTTCCAAGATTATATTAAACAATTTGGTTAAAAAGACGACTGCCTTTCTCTTAAACACCTCCATGCTTCCACAGGTGTGTCATCTGGACCAACAGCCTTTCCATTCTTAATTATATTCATAGCTGTTCTTACTTCCTCCTTGCTAATCTGTTGCACTTCCTGATTCACCATACCCACATCATCCAACCTACTCTCTCTCCCATTCTCTTCATTCAACAGACACTCAAAGTACTCTTTCCAGCTGCTCAACACACTCTCATCATTATCCTTTATCACCCTTATCTGCTGCACATCCTTCCTAGTTCATTTCCTCTATCTAGCCAATTGGTACAGGACCTATTCTCCATATTTAGTGTCCAACCTTTCATACAACCCTTCATACGCCTCATCCTTAGGCTTTGTCAACTCTCTCTTTGACATGCACCCCATCTCCTTATAATCCTGTTTACTTTCTTCATCTCTCTGATAATCCCACTTCTTCTTCTTCGCCAACCTCTTTCTCTGTTTACTCCCCTGTACTTCCTCATTTCAACATTAGGTCCCCTTGTCCTCCTTCTACTGTCCAGATGTCACACCAAGAACATTTCTAGTTGTCCCCCTTACTAGCTGTGCTGTAGTTACCCAGATATTTGGTAACTCTTCACTGCCACTCACTGCCTGTCTTAACACTTCCCTGAACTCAACATCACAATCACCCTTTTTCAGTTTTCACCATTTGTTCCTGGATGCTGCCCTCATACTCCTACTCCTCCTCTTGATGAACAACGACATCCCACAGTCCAACATTCCATGCTGCCTAACTACACTTTCCCCTGTTGCCAATTTACAATCTCCAATCTCCTTCAAACAGGCTCTCCTGTATAGGAGATAATACAGCTGTGTGCAACTCCCTCCACTCTTGTATGTCACCCTATGCTCCTCTGTCTTGTTAAAATATGTATTCACCACAACCATGTCTATCCTTTTTGCAAACGCCACTACCATCTCACCGTCTGCATTCCTTTGCTTAACAACATACCTACCCATCACGTCCACAGCTCCTCTGTTCCCTTCACCAACATCCCCATTGAAAGCTGCTCCAGTCACCACTCTTTCACCCTTAGGTACAGTCATCACCACTTCACTCAACTCAATCATAGATTTTTCTGTGTCATCCATCGCACACACAACTACTGGAGCATATGCACTAACAACAGTCATCAATATACCTTTAATGTTCAGCTTCATTAACATCACTCTATCCAACACGCTTTTCACCTCCAAAAACACACTTGTCATACTGTTCCTTCAGGATAACCCCTACACCATTTCTCCTCCCATCCACACCATGATAGAACTATTTGGATCTGACTGTGATATACATAGCCTTATGCCCCTTCCATCTGGTCTCTTACACACACAATATATCAACCTTCCTTCTGTCCATCATATCAGCTAGCTCTGTCCCCATACCAGTCATGCTAACAACATAAAAAGTTCCTACCCTCACTAACACACTCCTAGCCTTTCTCTTCTCTTCTTGCCATATGAGCAGTGGACATCCTCCAGGGTATGTCTGTGAATGCAAAGGCTACTGTGCTATCAAATTAATTAAGTGTGCTACAGTAATATTAAGAAAGTGTCACTAATTTGGGCCCATCGCCGCTCATGTATGTGTGGCATCCTCCAGATGTCCTGCTCTAACAGGTTGACAGGAATGACTGAGCAGCAAGATTGTAAATACAGTGAGCCATACTGAAGTAGAACAGAAATGTATATCATATCAGGTATTACCTGTGCACATCTATGTATGAGTAGGTGTACCTGGCTGCCTCATAACAACTGACATGGAATGTGAAATGCCAGGTAAATAAGCTGTACATGTACACGTATGTAATTTCAGTTTCTGTGCATCCAACAGAGTTAGATTTCTACAGCTACTGGTTGTTGCATTGCCCTGACACAGGCATGGGTACTAGAATAAGCATGATTATCAGGTTAAAATTTCAGAGGTATTCAACCATGTTATGACCTTGTGTCCATGCCTACTACAGCCATATGACCACTGACATTGCTGCATGAACTCAGCAATACTTTACCTGTACAACCTGTCTCCACCAAAGTAAAGTAATCCCCTTTGCTGGACAGCAGCAATACAGAAACCACATAATTGGTCACTATGTCAGCTGTACAGGTCAGAGTAGGAGCAGGCACCAACTTGGTTGAGAGTCAACAATAGTCTGAACGAGCATATAAGGTCCCACATGGATTACTGTAAGGCTAACTATGAGTACAAATTGGACACATCCACCAAGGGCAATCACAAGGCTGTCTTCACATATGTCTGCAATCTCAGATGTGACAACACAACCCACCCTGTAATGGTGGTCAATCACACCACACACACACACACACACACACACACACACACACACACACACACACACACACACACACACACACACACACACCATAGCTATCGGCAACCTGCTGCAGACATGTTTAGGTTAAACATCACCCCCCCGACTCACCAAAAGTGTAGGTGGGTATGTACAGCACCTGCACCCCTCCCTTCCCCCTACATAGACGTAAATGATGAATGGTGGTTTATGCAATGTACTGGCCCTCATTGGGGGGGAACATGACACATCAGGACCAAGAGTGCAATGCAAGTTCATACTGTGTTGATAGATGACAGGGGTATGATGTGGTTGTAAGTGATGTCTACTGATCGGCAATATTGATGTGCTGGTTCTGTAAATAACTCTGGGCAATGTCTGAGGTCCTGTGTTGTATTTCCCTGTTTATGTCTTCCACATGGAGCATCAGCTGGTGTACACTGCTAAGGAAAATGTGGCCATTACAGAGACAATACTACAGCACCATGTGTTGATGTTCGGCTGTGGCTGACAAAATCTGCGGGAGCAGCCTGCCCCATCGGATGACCTTCTCCACAGAGTGAACACCTTGGGCCACTATGGCCACACATATGATCAAGTCAGGCATTGGGAAACTGACCTGATATGTTGTGCTCAGAGAAAGACTGTTGCTATGGCCAGGGACCATTCCGCCACAGGTGGGGCTCTTGCTATGCAGTCCCCACTTACACCAATGGAGGAGCTCCTTGCCAAGCTTGGGGCAGCCCCCACACAACAACCAACATATGAAACACCAGTCGTGGAGGTAGGTGGTACCCAGGCAACAGGCGAGGAGGATTCAGGTAAGGCCACTGTGCACATCAATTTAAGCATGTAGCAGTCATACTGTCTTCAATAAAGTATCTAGATGCCTATGTCTGTTCAAACATTTGTGGCCGGGGTCTAGTAATGCACACAAGTGCACATCTATGGTGAGGGACAACAAATTGTGTATGATCATAACTGGTACTGTACCCGTGCAGACACGTAGCATTCATCTTGAACCAATGCCAAATGTGAGTCTGCTGACAATACCTCTCCCTCACAACTACATAGGTCCTTCTGTTCTGCATGTGTGACAGCAGCCTGAAGCAGGTGAGTATGGGATTTTCCTGTTGTGGCTCACCAGTACCCCAGAAATGTATGGTCATGCATGTGACCATGCACACAACTGTTACCCACAGCTATTTTGCAATGTCTGCATGTTCATTTGTGGTGGGGTTAACTGCATTGCATCACAGTTGTCATCATGGGGGCCTATTTGAAAAATATGTCACATATCTATAGCATACCTCACAGCATGTCATTGCAGGAACTCTGGACAACGACTTGGGGGGATAATAGCCCAAAACTAGGAACATATTTTATAAATTAGTGTTATACAGTGCATATAAATGGTGTACACACACCTGTTAGAATGCCGGGTATTTGTAAAATACAAAAATGAGAGCACAATAACACATTTCCAAACACTTCCAACCTTTCATGTGACTAATTTGGGCCCATCACCCCTCATGTATGTGTGGCATCCTCCAGATGTCCTGCTCTAACAGGTTGACAGGAATGACTGAGCAGCAAGATTGTTAATACAGTGAGCCATACTGACGTAGAACAGAAATGTATATCATATCAGGTATTACCTGTGCACATCTATGTATGAGTAGCTGTACATGGCTGCCTCATTACAACTAACATGGAATGCGAAATGCCAGGTAAATAAGCTGTACATGTACATGTATGTAATTTCAGTTTCTGTGCATCCAACAGAGTTAGATTTCTACAGCTACTGGTTGTTGCATTGCCCTGACACAGGCATGGGTACTAGAATAAGCATGATTATCAGGTTAAAATTTCAGAGGTATCCAACCATGTTATGACCTTGTGTACATGCCTACTACAGCCATATGACCACTGACATTGCTGCATGAACTCAGCAATACTTTACCTGTACAACCTGTCTCCACCAAAGTAGAGTAATCCCCTTTGCTGGACAGCAGCAATACAGAAACCACATAATTGATCACTATTGCAGCTGTACAGGTCAGAGTAGGAGCAGGCACCAACTTGGCAGAGAGTCAACAATTGTCTGAACGAGCATATAAGGTCCCACATGGATTACTGAAAGGCTAACTATGAGAACAAATTGGACACATCAACCAAGGGCAATCACAAGGCTGTCTTCACATATGTCTGCAATCTCAGATGTGACAACACAACCCACCCTGTAATGGTGGTCAATCACACACACACACACACACACACACACACACACACACACACACACACACACACACACACACACACGCACACACACACACACACACACCATAGCTATTGGCAACCTGCTGCAGACATGTTTAGGTCAAATACCCCCCCCCGACTCTCCAACAGTGTAGTTGGATATGTACAGCACCCGCACCCCTCCCTTCCCCCTACATAGACGTAAATGATGAATGGTGGTTTATGCAATGTACTGGCCCTCATTGGGGGGAACATGACACATCAGGACCAAGAGTGCAATGCAAGTTCATACTGTGTTGATAGATGACAGGGGTATGATGTGGTTGTAAGTGATGGCTACTGATAGGCAATATTGATGTGCTGGTTCTGTAAATAACTCTGGGCAATGTCTGAGGTTCTGTGTTGTGTTTCCCTGTTTATGTCTTCCACATGGAGCATCAGCTGGTGTACACTGCTAAGGAAAATGTGGCCATTACAGAGACAATACTACAGCACCATGTGGTGATGTTCGGCTGGGGCTGACAAAATCTGCAGGAGCAGCCTGCCCTATCGGATGACCTTCTCCACAGAGTGAACACCTTGGGCCACTATGGCCACACATATGATCAAGTCAGGCATTGGGCAACTGACCTGATATGTTGTGCTCAGCAAAAGGCTGTTGCTATGGCCAGGGACCATTCCACCACAGGTGGGGATCCTGCTATGCAGTCCACACTTACACCAATGGAGGAGCTCCTTGCCAACCTTGGGGCAGCCCCCACACAACAACCAACATATGAAACACCAGTCGTGGAGGTAGGTGGTACCCAGGCAACAGGCGAGGAGGATCCAGGTAAGGCCACTGTGCACATCAATTTAAGCATGTAGCAGTCATACTGTCTTCAATAAAGTATCTAGATGCCTATGTCAGTTCAAACATTTGTGGTTGGGGTCTAGTAATGCACACAAGTGCACATCTATGGTGAGGGACAACAAATTGTGTACGATCATAACTGGTACTGTACCCGTGCAGACACGTAGCATTCATCTTGAACTAATGCCAAATGTGAGTCTGCTGACAATACCTCTCCCTCACAACTACATAGGTCCTTCTGGTCTGCATGTGGGACAGCAGCCTGAAGCAGGTGAGTATGGGATTTTCCTGTTGCGGCTCACCAGTACCCCAGGAATGTATGGTCATGCATGTGACCATGCACACAACTGTTACCCACAGCTATTTTGCAATGTCTGCATGTTCATTTGTGGTGGGGTTAACTGCATTGCATCACAGTTGTCATCATGGGGGCCTATTTTAAAAAGATGTCACATATCTATAGCATACCTCACAGCCTGTCATTGCAGGAAATCTGGACAAAGACAGGGGGGGATGATAGCCCAATACTAGGAACATATTTTATAAATTAGTATTATACAGTGCATATAAATGGTGTACACACACCTGTTAGAATGCCGGGTATTTGTAAAATACAAACATGAGAGCACAATAACACATTTCCAAACACTTCCAACCTTTCATGTGACTAATTTGGGCCCATCGCCACTCATGTATGTGTGGCATCCTCCAGATGTCCTGCTCTAACAGGTTGACAGGAATGACTGAGCAGCAAGATTGTAAATACAATGAGCCATACTGACGTATTACATAAATGTATATCATATCAGGTATTACCTGTGCACATCTATGTACGAGTAGGTGTACCTGGCTGCCTCATAACAACTGACATGGAATGCGAAATGCTAGGTAAATAAGCTGTACATGTACACGTATGTAATTTCAGTTTCTGTGCATCCAACAGAGTTAGATTTCTACAGCTACTGGTTGTTGCATTGCCCTGACACAGGCATGGGTACTAGAATAAGCATGATTATCAGGTTAAAATTTCAGAGGTATCCAACCATGTTATGACCTCGTGTCCATGCCTACTACAGCCATATGACCACTGACATTGCTGCATGGACTCAGCAATACTTTACCTGTACAACCTGTCTCCACCAAAGTAGAGAAATCCCCTTTGCTGGACGGCAGCAATACAGAAACCACATAATTGGTCACTATGTCAGCTGTACAGGTCAGAGTAGGAGCAGACACAAACTTGGCATAGAGTCAACAATTGTCTGAATGAGCATATAAGGTCCCACATGGATTACTGTAATGCTAACTATGAGTACAAACTGGACACATCCACCAAGGGCAATCACAAGGCTGTCTTCACATATGTCTGCAATCTCAGATGTGACAACACAACCCACCCTGTAATGGTGGTCAATCACACCACACACACACACACACACACACACACACACACACACACACACACACACACACACACACACACACCATAGCTATTGGCAACCTGCTGCAGACATGTTTAGTTCAAACATCACCCCCCTCAACTCACCAACAGTGTAGGTGGATATGTACAGCACCCGCACCCCTCCCTTCCCCCTACATAGACGTGAATGATGAATGGTGGTTTATGCAATGTACTGGCCCTCATTGGGGGGAACATGACACATCAGGACCAAGAGTGCAATGCAAGTTCATACTGTGTTGATAGATGACAGGGGTATGATGTGGTTGTAAGTGATGGCTACTGATCGGCAATATTGATGTGCTGGTTCTGTAAATAACTCTGGACAATGTCTGAGGTCCTGTGTTGTGTTTCCCTGTTTATGTTTTCCACATGGAGCATCAGCTGGTGTACACTGCTAAGGAAAATGTGGCCATTACAGAGACAATACTACAGCACCATGTGGTGATGTTCGGCTGGGGCTGACAAAATCTGCGGGAGCAGCCTGCCCCATCGGATGACCTTCTCCACAGAGTGAACACCTTGGGCCACTATGGCCACACATATGATCAAGTCAGGCTTTGGGCAACTTACCTGATATGTTGTGCTCAGAGAAAGACTGTTGCTATGGCCAGGGACCATTCCGCCACAGGTGGGGCTCTTGCTATGCAGTCCCCACTTACACCAATGGAGGAGCTCCTTGCCAAGCTTGGGGCAGCCCCCACACAACAACCAACATATGAAACACCAGTCGTGGAGGTAGGTGGTACCCAGGCAACAGGCGAGGAGGATTCAGGTAAGGCCACTGTGCACATCAATTTAAGCATGTAGCAGTCATACTGTCTTCAATAAAGTATCTAGATGCCTATGTCTGTTCAAACATTTGTGGCTGGGGTCTAGTAATGCACACAAGTGCACATCTATGGTGAGGGACAACAAATTGTGTATGATCATAACTGGTACTGTACCCATGCAGACACGTAGCATTCATCTTGAACCAATGCCAAATGTGAGTCTGCTGACAATACCTCTCCCTCACAACTACATAGGTCCTTCTGTTCTGCATGTGTGACAGCAGCCTGAAGCAGGTGAGTATGGGATTTTCCTGTTGTGGCTCACCAGTACCCCAGAAATGTATGGTCATGCATGTGACCATGCACACAACTGTTAACCACAGCTATTTTGCAATGTCTGCATGTTCATTTGTGGTGGGGTTAACTGCATTGCATCACAGTTGTCATCATGGGGGCCTATTTGAAAAATATGTCACATATCTATAGCATACCTCACAGCATGTCATTGCAGGAACTCTGGACAACGACTCGGGGGGATGATAGCCCAAAACTAGGAACATATTTTATAAATTAGTGTTATACAGTGCATATAAATGGTGTACACACACCTGTTAGAATGCCGGGTATTTGTAAAATACAAAAATGAGAGCACAATAACACATTTCCAAACACTTCCAACCTTTCATGTGACTAATTTGGGCCCATCACCCCTCATGTATGTGTGGCATCCTCCAGATGTCCTGCTCTAACAGGTTGACAGGAATGACTGAGCAGCAAGATTGTTAATACAGTGAGCCATACTGACGTAGAACAGAAATGTATATCATATCAGGTATTACCTGTGCACATCTATGTATGAGTAGGTGTACCTAGCTGCCTCATAACAACTGACATGGAATGCGAAATGCCAGGTAAATAAGCTGTACATGTACTCGTATGTAATTTCAGTTTCTGTGCAACCAACAGAGTTAGATTTCTACAGCTACTGGTTGTTGCATTGCCCTGACACAGGCATGGGTACTAGAATAAGCATGATTATCAGGTTAAAATTTCAGAGGTATCCAACCATGTTATGACCTTGTGTACATGCCTACTACAGCCATATGACCACTGACATTGCTGCATGAACTCAGCAATACTTTACCTGTACAACCTGTCTCCACCAAAGTAGAGTAATCCCCTTTGCTGGACAGCAGCAATACAGAAACCACATAATTGGTCACTATGGCAGCTGTACAGGTCAGAGTAGGAGCAGGCACCAACTTGGCAGAGAGTCAACAATTGTCTGAACGAGCATATAAGGTCCCACATGGATTACTGAAAGGCTAACTATGAGTACAAATTGGACACATCAACCAAGGGCAATCACAAGGCTGTCTTCACATATGTCTGCAATCTCAGATGTGACAACACAACCCACCCTGTAATGGTGGTCAATCACACACACACACACACACACACACACACACACACACACACACACACACACACGCACACACACACACACACACACACACACACACACACACACACACACACACACACCATAGCTATTGGCAACCTGCTGCAGACATGTTTAGGTCAAATATCCCCCCCCCGACTCTCCAACAGTGTAGTTGGATATGTACAGCACCAAGCCTCCTTCCCCTACATAGACGTAAATGATGAATGGTGGTTTATGCAATGTACTGGCCCTCATTGGGGGGAACATGACACATCAGGACCAAGAGTGCTATGCAAGTTCATACTGTGTTGATAGATGACAGGGGTATGATGTGGTTGTAAGTGATGGCTACTGATAGGCAATATTGATGTGCTGGTTCTGTAAATAACTCTGGGCAATGTCTGAGGTCCTGTGTTGTGCGTCCCTGTTTATGTCTTCCACATGGAGCATCAGCTGGTGTACACTGCTAAGGAAAATGTGGCCATTACAGAGACAATACTACAGCACCATGTGGTGATGTTTGGCTGGGGCTGACAAAATCTGCGGGAGCAGCCTGCCCCATCGGATGACCTTCTCCACAGAGTGAACACCTTGGGCCACTATAGCCACACATACGATCAAGTCAGGCATTGGGCAACTGACCTGATATGTTGTGCTCAGCAAAAGGCTGTTGCTATGGCCAGGGACCATTCCGCCACAGGTGGGGCTCTTGCTATGCAGTCCCCACTTACACCAATGGAGGAGCTCCTTGCCAACCTTGGGGAAGCCTCCACACAACAACCAACATATGAAACACCAGTTGTGGAGGTAGGTGGTACCCAGGCAACAGGCGAGGAGGATCCAGGTAAGGCCACTATACACATCAATTTAAGCATGTAGCAGTCATACTGTCTTCAATAAAGTATCTAGATGCCTATGTCAGTTCAAACATTTGTGGTTGGGGTCTAGTAATGCACACAAGTGCACATCTATGGTGAGGGACAACAAATTGTGTACGATCATAACTGGTACTGTACCCATGCAGACACGTAGCATTCATCTTGAACCAATGCCAAATGTGAGTCTGCTGACAATACCTCTCCCTCACAACTACATAGGTCCTTCTGGTCTGCATGTGGGACAGCAGCCTGAAGCAGGTGAGTATGGGATTTTCCTGTTGCGGCTCACCAGTACCCCAGGAATATATGGTCATGCATGTGACCATGCACACAACTGTTACCCGCAGCTATTTTGCAATGTCTGCATGTTCATTTGTGGTGGGGTTAACTGCATTGCATCACAGTTGTCATCATGGGGGCCTATTTGAAAAAGATGTCACATATCTATAGCATACCTCACAGCCTGTCATTGCAGGAAGTCTGGACAAAGACTGGGGGGGGATGATAGCCTAAAACTAGGAACATATTTTATAAATTAGTGTTATACAGTGCATATAAATGGTGTACACACACCTGTTAGAATGCCGGGTATTTGTAAAATACAAAAATGAGAGCACAATAACACATTTCCAAACACTTCCAACCTTTCATGTGACTTATAACCTGTACAATCCAATTGTAAAACAAACACATCTGGTAGGGGAACAATTATGACACATACAAAACTTACAAGAAGCTAGATGCATACGTGTGCACAGGCTGAAACTAATACAGTGTTGAAGCAGCTTTCAATATTATTACAGCATTACATCTTCCTGGGTACACACCTGCCATCAATTACAGAGACTCTGATTAACAGCAAATAATGGTCAGCTATCCTAACAGGATCATCTTAAATTTACTCAGTTGCCTGCTACAGCAACACCCATAGTTCGTATACAGCTTACGGAGCAGCAAAGGGATCTCATTTGTGAAAGGCATCAGCCCAGAGAAGGGTACATACACATTTCCACAGCACTGCATATACCATGGAACGCAGTGAAGACAGTCATCACATGGTGGTGGTAATATGGGGCAACAGTGACATTGCAAAGAAGTGGCCATCCCTCCAAATGTGTGGAAAAGACAAGACCAAAATTGGTCAGGGAGGCTGCCAGGAGACCTACAGCAACACTACCAGAGTTGCAGGAATTGCTGGCAAGTACTAGTTGTGTACTGCATGTGACAACAATCTCCCATATTCTCCACATGTCTGGCCTATGGGTTAGGTTTGGAAGATGGAAGCCTTTTCACACACAGAACAACATCCAGGTCTAGCTGATTTCTCAAGAAAAATACATCAGGTCCCCCAAGAGCATGTGGGGAGATGTGTTATGGTGTAATGAGACCAAGGCTGCACTTTTTGGCCCAAAATACCAAATGGTTTGTTTGGCACAAGAACAGCACAGTGCATCACCAAAAGAACACCATCCCCATGGTGAAGCATGGTGATGGCAGTGTCCTGCTTTGGGGTTGCTGTTCATTAGCTGGAAGTGGGCCTGTAGCCAAGGTGGTGGAGATTAGGAAGAGTTCAAAATACCAGTCCCTTTTGGCCCCAAATCATCATGTGTCTGCAAGAAAGCTATGGATGGAGAGGACTTACACCTTTCCACATAACACTGACCCATACCATACATCAGAATCTATAAAATGTTATTGTCTTTACATTTTGTGCATGTGTTTTTTAAACAGAGTTTTTCTGGCTTCAGCAATTAACTAAGGGCAAAACGTAACCATAGTAATTGATTGCTGAGTGCTGAATTTACTGAGTGGTAGGATTGGTTGTTTTAGTAATGAATTAAAGTATTTATGTGCTGTTGCTGTTTGAATGAACTGTCTGATGAAACAATGGTTAACATTCTGAAAGCTCTTACCATTTTGTATTAAAAAAGATTTTACTTTGTCGTGGTTCAGCTTCTTTATTCCAGCTACCTTCCTACTGGGCACCTGTGTTTCAACATTTTCATCTTCTGGGCTTGTTTTGCTGCTTGTGTATCTAATGATGGCAGAAGGTACTATGAACACTGCAGAGGATGCAACAGTTGGTGTAAATGTGGAAAGGAGACTTCTGAATTTGCTGACAAATCAAGATAATCCACTGCTACAATCAGGTACTCTTAATATGAACTTTGAGACTGTTAATACTAACAACATCAATGAAGCTGAGATACGCAATTTGACAAGAAATGTGGAGAATGATTTGTATAGGTTTAAGCAGCAGAGTACTTAATATGCCCACATATGGAAACACCTACCCCACTTTGCTAGCCCAGTGGCAACAAATTAATCATAACACCAGTAAAGCATATATACAATTGTTGATGGACTTTTTCAAGCCAGTGGAACAAGAACTTAATGAAAAGATATGTCAGCAACAACATGAACTGTCTGTGCTTTATGGGGAGGCAGCTACTGAAGTTTTCATGCATAAACTAATTGATAAGATACTCTGCTATGAAACTAGACTGCTTCAGCAAAAGAACAAGAAACTGTGTAGGGATTTAACAGATTTCACCAACCAGCATCTATTTACTTGGCCAAAACCTGCACAGTCTGCAGAACAGTCTGCTGCCAACTGCAATTTGCTATTTATGAGAGAAATCAATGGGCAGTCAGAGGTACCACCAACAGCCTACCAGCAGAGGAGAGGGCGAATTCAATCATTTGAGCAGCATGAGAGACCGAGGGCAGAGCATCGGGTACAGTCTGAAGAGACGACCAATGCACTCAGAGAGGAAGAGGAAACAATGAATCAGCAGCCAGGAGGGAGTGTTCTTTCACCAAATGCGGCACATTCTGTTTATTCTACACTGATGGAAGTGCCATCGTCTTCTGCAACCAATGATAAGGCAACAACTGCCTCCACAACTACAGCCATGGTAAGAAGGAAGATATATATGGAAGGAGGACAACAACAGGTTTTTCCTGTTCTACCCCTACCGTTTTGAGCAGGGAGGAGAAAATCTGTGGAACAGGACATTTACAGGGGCCGGAAATGGAATGAGGCATCAGGTCAGTTACAAACTCACACTTTGAAGAAAATGTGGGGGTATGGGCAGGAGAGTTAATATGGAATATTTCCAAATATGAACTGTTTGCAGCTGAGACTTCTTTATTAAACAGAGGTTTAAATTGTATACCTTCAACTAAAATGGACATTAGTGAATTTCTGTTATGCCTACGTATGTTTACTAGAAATGTAACATTGAAACAACAATTTGGAAATGGCAGTGAGGCAAGGGATGTTCAGTTTAAGAAAAACAGTCTGTATGTACCAATATTGCCGCATAATATAGAAACCTTAAAAGCTTGTGAAAATGTCATTTTTAGCACAGGAAGCAATAGTTTTTTAGAAGAAGGAAAGTATAATTTGACAAAGAGTGAGCACAAAGCATTGTGTGACTTGCAGACTAATGATAGTATAGTTTTAAAACCCACTGACAAAGGGGGACCAGTGGTGATATTGAATGCTGACTTTTATAATACAGCTATGCAAGAAATGTTATTGGATCCAAATGTATATGTTGAAGTACCAACAACAATTGTGTTTGAAATGAGTGAACAGATTGCTAGTACCTTATAGGAATGCATGTGTATGGAACTATTAAGTAAAGATCTTTTTAATTATTTTATTGTTGAAAATCCACTCATGCCTCAAATCCATAAGCTTCCCAAGATACACAAAGACCCATATAACCCGAAATTTAGACCTATAGTAGCAGGGGCAGGATGGCTAACAGAACCTATCTCTTTATACCTGGATAAGGAATTGAAGACAGCACTCAATGAATATGCATATGTCTTGAAAGACACAGAACAGTTTTTAGTGAACCTTTATGGGGTAGTGAAGCAAATGGGAACAGCAGATACAGAGATGCTGGCCACACTAGATGTAGTGTCTTTATTTACAAGTATACCCAATGACCAGGGGATAAGCATCAGTGTTGATAAGGCAGGGAAAGTTATCTAATACTAAGATATACTTTCTCTGTATGTTACTAGAATTGGTACTAGAGCACAACATATTTATGTTCAATGGCATATGCTATAAGCACTTGTTAGGGGTTGCCATGGGCACAAGTTGTGCCAACACATATGCAAACCTGGTTATGGTTAACTGGGAATATGAACATCTGTTAGGTAATCCCCAAATAGCCTTTTATAGGCATTTCATAGATGATCTTTTTATTTTTTGGAAAGGTGATGGTGAACAACTTAAATCCCTGTATGCACACCTAAATAATACTAGTGACTTTTTAAAGTTTATGATGAACTGTTCTGAGATGAGTTTAGACTTCCTGGACGTTACCATACACAGAAAATGACCAATGGTCTACGAAATTACATAGGAAACAATGCTACAGACCATCTTTTCTACATAGAAACAGTATGCATAACCCTAAGACTTTTCCTAATATAATCACAGGTCAGGCAATGAGAACATCTCACCTATGTTGTCAAGAGGAAGTGTATTGAAATGTGTTAACTAAGCTAAGAACAGTTTTCATTAATAGGGGGTATAATGAACATGAAATTGATAAGGTGTACCATAATGTACATAAAGAAAGGAAAGGTAAAGCTAAGCCCTACTACTGTGATAGAGCAGGTAGTGACAGGGTAGGTATCAGAAATAGTGTATTATCATACATTCCGATGATTTTACCATATACAAGAGATGTAAAAATGTTTGAAACCATCATATGAAAAAATTGGCATATGTTGTTATTAGATGAGGATACTACCAATATAGTGGGTCGACAGCCACATTTTGCATTTAGAAATAAGAAAAATCTGAAACAGCAGCTTTGCTATCCAAAGATACCTACTCTGATGGATAGTAGAGTGAATGGTACTCATAGATGTGTAAAATGTATACAGTGCATTTATATAGATAAATCAAGGTTTTTTAAGCACCCTGAAACAGGGCGTTTATGGGAGCTAAGGAATTCTGCTGAATGCAATACTAAGAATGTAGTGTATGTAGCTCACTGCACAACATGTTATCATTTCTATGTTGGCAAAACTAACTGTCACCTTAGGGAATGGATAAGGGATCACGTTTACTGCACTAGAAAAAGGCAACTGTATAGTGCTTTGGCTAAGCATACTGGATAAGGGGGATGACCATATATTATTGTTTCAGGTTTTACACATTCAGAATGTCAGCAATAGGATGGGGGACATAGTCAATACTACTGAAAATATGGAAGTAAAATGGATTTTGCGTTTAGGAGCACCCAGAGGTTTGGGTTTGAATGATAGTGTTCCATTGAAGCCAGTGCTAAAATCTAGAAGGTTAAAATAAAATAAAAAACAAAAATACTATTTTAACAAGAGAAGACTACATAAACACATGCAGAGTTTTGGGTCAATATGACAGTACTTCTTGATCTGCTTATAGCATAGATATCACTAAAGACAAGCATTAGCTGAGATGTATGTATTAAAGCATATGTATTTACTAGGTGGACAACATGTCCATTTATTAGGCAGAATATATGTATTAAGTTGTTAAGTGTGTACTGCTTATACTTTTATATATATTTTTATGCTTATGCCCATGCACATAAGTAGTTACTAAATGGGGAACATGAGTATATGTATTTATTCTCTGACTTTTTATGTATTTTATTTATATTTATCCACATGTTCTTGTCTTTACATTTTGTGCATGTGGTTTTTAAACAGAGTTTTTCTGACTTCAGGAATTAACTAAGGGCAAAACTTAACCATAGTAATTGATTGCTGAGTGCTGAATTAACTGAGTGGTAGGATTGGTTGTTTTAGTAATGAATTAAACTATTTAAGTGCTGTTGCTGTTTGAATGAACTGTCTGATGAAGCAATGGTTACCATTGCAAAAGCGCTCACCATTTTGTATTAAAAAAGATTGTACTTTGTCATGGTTCAGCTTCTTTATTTTAGCTACCTTCCTACTGGGCACCTGTGTTTCAACATTTTCAACTTCTGGGCTGGTTTGGATTTATTTGTTTGCTGCTTGAGAATCCATAAAAGAATGTCTTCACCAGAAGACAATCAACGTTTTGGAAGGCCCCAGTAACAGTCCACCCATGCATCCAATAGAGAATCTGTAGGGTGCCCTGAAGAGGCCTGTGTAGAAGTGATGCCCTCACAATCTGATAGAGTTGGAGGACTTCTGCAAGGGAGAGTGCACAAATATCGCTAATTTGAGATATGCCATGCTGATATACACCTTCCCAAGAGAACTGACTGCTGTTATGAAATAAAAAGGTGCTTTAACAAATAATTAGTTTAAGGGTGTGCACAGTCATGTAACCAGTCCATTGCACATATTTCAACCTCTACATGTTACCTCTAACCAATGTGTTTGTTTTTTAATTGGATTGCACAAGGTATATGTCACATTAAAGTTGGGAAATGTTATCACATGACTTCTGTGGTCTCATGTTATATATCAGACAAACCTGGTATGTTAAAAGGGGTGTCTACACTTATAATGTCCACTGTAAGCTTAGAAGGTTGTTAGTGTAATTGGTTTTGTTGTAACATACCTGTACTGCAGGTCTTGAAGTGTGAGACTCAAAATATGTCATTAAATAGTGACACCAGTCCTCATATCATCCAAGTAATGTGTCAGACAAACACAGGATTTATGACGAACAGACCACATATATGAGTCACACATGTAGACATTCAGCAACACTCTGCGCAGTTGAAAGGTATGTTCTGTAGGAGTTGCCACTGTGCTATACCGGTGAACAGCTATTATGTGTACATGGGTGCAGTATGTGCTACTTGAAGGCCAATCACCTACTAACACTACTCACATATCACAGAGGGATATATAAGTTGTAACAGGAAGAGAAAAGGGTTGCACTGCATGATTTTTGAGGGCCTGTCCAGGATGTGTATGTAGTGGTCTGACTGTGTTGTGAATGTCACCAGTTGGCTATTGTGAGGTCTGTGTAATGCCTGTCTGCCACCTCACCTGTATGTGTGTGCGTGCATGTGCATGTGTGTGCATGCATGTGTGTGCATGTGTAACAGCAAACAATATAGTGCAGGTGTTGATTTACATATGTTGTCTTTCCCCCACAGGTGATCATGATGGTCACAGTCCCACCCACTCAGTATCTGATGTCAGTGTCTATGCAGACTGTGGCAATGATGATGGTCATATTCAGGCACATGTGGTGTTGTCAGGGGCTGAATCTGTGCCATCGATTGGCATCCCACACTCATCCACAATGTCCCCCCCACACAGTCACAATGCCCACACATGGCCTGTCCCCAGCAGCCACAGATGATGATGGACAGTTGGCAGGTGGTGGCATGAAACAGGCTAGTGTGGTGACTATGGCAGGTGTGAGTGTAGACACTCTCCATAGCCAGAAAGCAGGTGAGGTCCCACACAGGTGGATGGACAGGGGTGCTTGCAGGAGGAATGCTGCTCATCAAACCGCTGTTGCAAGTGCCACAGCAGGTGTCACAAGATGCATGTTGTGGGGTGTCATGGATGCACAGGCACATAGTGAATGTAACACCAGACATATACTCAGGGTTATGGATGCAACTCTTCTTGGTTTACATGGAGACATACGTGACCTAGTTGAGGCCACACACCAAAATACTGAGGTCATGATTAGGCAGAGGGGTGAGACTTTGGTAATCTTCAACCATGACATGTAAGCATGTGGTGGTAGATGGGCATCAGCCATGTGGATGTAGGTCAGCACCAACATCAGCTGAGAGTCTATAGGGCCATGCACCTTGACACTCCCATAGTGTCAGTGACACCAGCACCACTGAAGGGGGGTTGCTGTCCACATCACAATGGAGCATGCCATGGGCACGTGTTACTGGCCAGTCCAATCAGAGACATGGATCCAGTAGACAGCAGTCACCATTAGGAAGCAGTACTGCATCTGGCCTTTGGCCTGGTGGTGCCAGTGAGACCCCTGGCAGGACAAGTTTACGTGTCCGTGGCTGGAGACAGGGAACTGGACACCCAGCCATGTACAGTCCACAGCTGTCTAACATACCCCTGTGTAAGGCAGACACATGGCATGGCTGTCTGCATACATACACACACACAGCTGTATCACAAGCAAGTCACCTCCAGACACACACAGCATCTCTGCACAGCCAATCTATAGGATACCCCTCCAAACACACACACATGGATGTTGACTATATAGCCTAGCCTAGGCCACTGGCAAACCCACACCACACCCTGTGCATATGATGATACCTGTGCCACATTCCTGTCATCCATACCATTGATACAGGGACAGGCTAATATGGGTCTGATACACCGGGTGAATATAGTATAATGTAGCTATGTAATACTGTTTAAGGTGCTATCTGCTTGCATTTGTTATGGGCGCACATAAAGATGTGTGTACCTTATTAGCCATGATGCATTTTTGCTGTTAGTACCACTGATTGAATGTAGTCTGACATGCTGTATTCTGTTTGTGTTCCAGGTGTCTGTGTGTCTGCAGACTATGGCAATGCAGACATTACCAACATGGAGTATGACAGAGTGGAAATACACCAACCAGTTCATAGCCAAGGTACAGATTTATATGTACATTTACCAGGTGTGTATGCATGCAACAGTGTGTCATGGGCACTGTTGTCAGACAATGTGACCTGGCATACATACCCCTTGTCACAGACAGGTAGCCTTCAGACATGTCACCTCAATGTTGTGTAGTACCACAGGCTCATACATGTGGAACAGGTTGTTGGAGTACTGTCAGTAGGTCCTTCACCAGCTTAGCCATTATAATGACTGCAACAGATTTACATGTCAGCACCTGTTGCCCCTGCCATTTCTTTCCCATACACTCAACCCTGATGCAGTTGGTGAGGGCATGCATGGTACTGCGTATGACAGGTTTGTGGTATGTATTCCTGAGTTTAAAGGGTGGAACAGGGAGACAAAATGGTATATCCTTTTCATAAACATAATAAAGACTGACACAGGGGATGTGCATACAGTAATACAAGCACAGTTTGTGATGGACAGATTCATAAACCTACATATCCACTAATGTACTATAGTGCTACATACGCATGGCATGCCCCACATAGATTATATGTGTGGGACATAACACACTACCTCTTATAACATGTACTGCTGTGAATGCCTTCATGGATTTTGAGATAACCCACCATAAATAGCAACTGGATTCATCTATTGCTCTTACAAGCCTGGACAAGAGATAGGGTAACAGACATTGTATCAGCATGATGTTTCAATCAGGTATGATATCTGATGTTGGCATGTGTGTCAGTACACTAACTGTGACCTATATGGCAACAATATCACATACATGGCCATTGTTAGGGGACACAGACATCATATGGATTGCAAACATCCAGATATTCCATAGACATCTGTACAGATGACTGGAATGGCCTGTACAATGGTTTAACATGCTGCATGTGAGGCAGATGTCATTACTCTATATAAAGTAATGCCATCGGGAGTTGGTAAACAGGCATGGATGGTAAACACATCAAAATGGTATAAACCACACAGAATATGATTCTCAATCCAAGCACACACACACAGTTGTTGGTATTGAGATTAGAACCCCCTATCTATCTAGTTATTTCTACTATAGTGTTACACAATTATCAGGCGCACCATGGAGCCTATATGAATTCACTATGTCCCAAGGTACTTCTAAGGTGAATGACATCAGCAGGCCTTGTAAAATACGGAGATGGGAAGTGTACAGGGTGGTACACAACTCAAAATAGTACACTCCATTCAGGATATGATTCTCAACACACACAGTTGCGAGTATTGAGATTAGAACCCCTGCATATCTAGTTATTTCTATTACAGTGTTGTGCAGTTATCAGATGTGCCATGAAGCTTATATGAATTCACTATGTCCCACGGTACTTCTAAAGTGAATGACATCTGCAGGCCTTGTAAAGGAGACTGATGGGAAGTGTACAGGATGGTACAAAATTCAAAATGGTACAACCCACACAGGATATGTTTCTCACACCCAAGCACATACCTGCTTGCCAGGATTGAGCTGAGAACTCCTGCCTATCTAGTAAATTACAATACAGGGTTATGCAGTTATTGCATGCACTACAGAGCTTACTGGGTTGACAACTGGCCAAAGGTGCTGATAAGGGGAATGACATCAGCAGGACTGATAAAGTAGGGCACTGGGTGGGAAACCTATCAAAATACTTTTTCTTACAAGCATATACACTCAAACTCACACTTATTCACCCACACACACATTTGCTGGATCTGAGATTAGAACCCCTGCCTCACTAGTGATTTGTGCTATAGTGCTACACAGTTATCACATGTGCTACAGAGCTTACTGTGCTCACAACTGGCCAAAGGTGCTGATAAGGAGAATGAAATCAGCAGGACTGATAAACTAGGGCACTGGGTGTGAAACTTCTCAAAATACTTCTTCTTACATATATATGCACACACACACACACACATACACGCGCGCTCGCGCACACCCGCACACACACAAACCTATACTCCCATGCACACATTTGCCGGATCTGAGATTAGAACCCCTGCCTAGGAACTGATTTATACTATAGTATTATGTAGTTATGACACACACTATGGAGCTTACTGTGCTGAGGACTGGCCAAAGGTGCTGATAAGGGGAATGACATCAACAGGACTGATAAAGTAGGGCACTGGGTGGGAAACTTCTCAAAATACTTCTATTTACGAACATACACACACTTATACCCACACACACACACACACACACACACACACACACACACACACACACACACACACACACACACACACACTTGCCAGATCTGAGATTAAAACCCCTGCTTAGCTAGTGAATTGTACTACAGTGTTATGCAGTTATCACACATGCTACAGAGCTTACTGGGCTGATAATTGGCCAAAGGCTCTGATAAGAGGAATGTCATCAGTAGGATTAATAATGTGGGGCACTGGGAAGTGTTGTGGATGGGAAAGACCTAAAGCTGTTTCATCTACAAACAAACATGCACTCCTTCACTCCAGCATACACAACTGTCACACATGCACACACCACATACACACAGTTGCCAGTATTGAGATTAGAAGGTCTACCTAGTTAGTTAATTGTTCTATAGTGTTACACAGTCATTGCACGCACTACAGAGCTTATAGGGGGGTGATCAGTATCTAATGGTACTTCTAAGGTGAATGACAGAAGCAGATCTTGTGAAGTAGGGCAATGTGAAGTATACTGAGTGTTAACAGTCTCCTAGTACTTAGAACAATGGACGTGCACACACACACACACACACACACACACACACACACACACACACACACACACACACACACACCCACACACGTGATGTGATATTATAAACCCAACCTCAGTACTGTTATACAATGGGGCTCACTTTTATGCTGGCATGTGCAACTGTTTAAAACTGGTATGCCACTGGCCACAGTAAGACATCATTGCATGCCATTCAGGGTATCAGTGTGTGTGACTCACTCTGTCTGTGTCCCCCCATGTGTGTCTCTCTCTTTCTATCACTGTCTTCTCTCACTTCCCCACATCTATGTGTGTGTATGCTCGACATATGTTGTTATCAGTTGCCCATATATATGTGTGTGTATCTCACGCAACAGATGCATCTATATCAAATATGGGCCACCTACAGCTAGCTGAGGGTAATCCTGTCTGGTATGTGTGTGTGTGTGTGGGGGGGGCAGTTGAGCTGTACATAGCTGTCTGTATGCGCAGACATATATACACAATACAGTCATATATTCCAATGTGGTTTCCAACATGTCCTGTGGTTCTCTAAGTGTAGGAGCATGCCCAGTGTAATTTTCTATAAATAGAGTTGGACTCTATTCCAGAGATAGGTGTACACCAGTCCAGAGTTTTGTGTGCTACAGCCATACCTCTCAGGAGTACACAGGACTTTCCTCAGGGCACTGAGTTTGTTTAGCAGACATTTTCTTACATATCTGTAGTCTGACACTGTAATGCATTGTGTCTTTACCTAGTGCCAGACATCCTCAGATCATCACAGTGCTTTACCAGAGGAATATTAGTTGTATGATGCATAGACCAATATTATGAGGGAAGCTATGTACATTCTTGCCTAACAAGGCCATTTGTGAGGTGTGGCTACAGCCAGTTTATTAATGACACTCTGTGTAAACAATCTGGAAACCTGGTGATATACTGGCTGGGGATCTCCTGTTTGTGTGGTATCTTTCTAACCTGAGATGTCGTATCCTTGTGTGGGCATACCACTCACCTGTACATGTTTTGGCAGGTTGTCCAAGTGTTTGTCTAGAGGTTTCATCCTGTCAACGTAACCTTGTGTTTTTCTGGCAAGTTAGTTATATATAATTGAGTGATGTTACAAAATAATGACAGACATTACTGTTTCAGACTACATAACCTTCAGACATTTCCCACTACTGCTAACTCCTCAACCTATCAACTTTCTCAGTATGTAAGGGCGATATTTACAACACATGCCTATCATTGTGTCTTTGTTCCACTTTTATTTCTGCCCTTCTCCACACATTTTGCTGTCAGAGGTTGGGAGTTATAGGTGTGGGTACATAGTGCATTCTACTGTGCAGGAATGTCCATTATATGTAAAAACAAACATAAGAAAAAAGGATTATTGAGAATAGCCACTGGCAACAGTACCAAAAAGCATTTATATTCACAAAAGCTTTGGCACCTTGGCTACACATCCTTCAAGATGTCACTTATATGTGTAGTACATTCCAAATAGCACTGTGTCTTCCAGGTATGTCAGTGGCAGAGCAGTGGGTGTCACTGACATGCATAACAGTTGGTGCTGCAGTTATCTGCACATGGCCCTGTCAAAGACAGCACTGTACCTAGGGCACTACAAGATGACTGTTTGGAGAACTTGCTGGCCAGATCCAGACAGTATTAACCACACATACACATAGCTCATTGACTACTACATATTGTGGACAGGCAACATGTTTTCATATGTATTGGTACAGCCCTGCCAATATGTGCTATGCTGCTATTTCACTGCAAACATACATGTTACTGCATTTCTGTGGGTATATGGGGGGTCACACCTGTTAACTGTACAGATTTGCACAGACTGTGCTGATATTTGATTTACATTTTGGTTCCATTTACCATACTATTGTGCCCTGTCTTGGAGACTAGAGGCATATCAGTAAAGAGCACAGGTCAGATTGTACTGACATACATTTGAGTTTCAGACTTCTTACCCTTCATAGCCTTACTGCAACTGCAAGTCTTGCTATGCTATCACTGTGTGAGTCTGTAGGGGGATAATTCAACATTGCCATCATTTGTGTGCCTTTATCAGACACTCCTCTGTTTTTCTACAGCTGACTTTCTGTGTGGGTGTGAGGGGTGGGTATGGGTCCCCCACACTGACATCCATGCATGTGACCTATGACCCCCCAGTTAGTTGTCCCCACACATATACTGCAGTGGGATTTGCCACATTGGATACTACTGTATAGTGTGTGGAGGCCAGCTTTGGCCAGACATTTCCTGGTGTCCCACATAGCTGTCAGTTGTGTGCTGCTATCCCAGTAGGCCACCCCATTTCCTTGCATGCATGCAGCATGACCATAGATATGCTAGAAAAACATACTAATCTATTCATTTTTTGTTAATTAAGCCTGACTTACCTTGTGCTTGTGGCAGTTGTGAGGACAGTGCTTGAGGGCTGCCTATGTTGGTTGCACACAGTACACTGCCTGTACATGATACTTTACAAGTAATGTGATGTGTGTGTCATCCATTTTACTGTGTGTGAGTCAGAGAGAGGTGTCAGTCATTGGGGATCCCTACACTGTCATTGTGTTTGCTATGCATTGCCTCTTTGCCAAGGCCTAAGCATACTGGGCATGCCTCCATTTGCCTACAGGAGCAGGCTCAGGGGCCTCTTCCTCTGAGTCCATCTGTGCCTGTGGTAACCTTGGCAATGGTAGTGGGCTGTGTGGCCCTTCCCCGTGCTGTTCCTGCTTCAGTTGTTTCCACGGGATCATATTGTGTCACATGGCACATACTATGAACATGTGTGCACATGTGGCTGGAGAGTACTGCAAGGCTCCACCAGATATGTCAAGGCAGCGGAACCGTGACTTAAGAATCCCAAACACATGCTCTATAATGATCCTGGTTTGTGCATGTGCCTCATTATGGCATTCTTGTGTGGGTGTGTGTGCATTTCTCATGGGTGTTATCATCCATGGCTCCAGTGCATAGCCAACATCCCCCACCAGATAGCCATATGGGATGCCCCCACTGGCAAATGTCTAGTACAGCTGTGATGAATGCCAGATGTGGGAGTCATGATAGCTTCAAGGGCTGCCAGCACACACATTCATGATAATGCCCTCAGCATTGCACATAACATGGCGGTTGATGGAGGGGAATCCATTGCAGTTTATGTAGACCATACCCTATTCACCACTTGGTGCTTTGATGTGAATGTGTGTGCAGTCTACATCACTCAGTACCTCCGGGTATTCTGCTGCATGATAGAAGAGACGCATATTGCTGGTCCTCTCCTCATGGGTGTTGGTGAAGTAAATGTGCTCACTGGCATGTGGTAGCATGGCATCCAGGAACTAGTGGAATATCTTGGATGCAGGTGCCTGTGAGACCCCCATGATGTTCCCAGTAGGTCTTTGGAAAGTACCTGTAGCTAGAATTCTTAAGGCTACACATACCTTGGTATTGACTGGGATGGGTTCTCCTCTGTTGGCTCTAGTTCTGAGTTGAGGCTGGCACAGCTCGGTAATTTGCTGAAGTTTGTCTCTGTCCACCCTGTAGCACTCTACTATCTCCAGATCATGTAGCCCCTGGTAAGTTACCCTGTGTCTGAACACTCTTCTTCTCCTCCTTGGTCTGTGGTTATTGTTAGCATTGTCCTCCTCTCCCCCCTCAGCCTCTAGCACATACTGATGGATCAAAGCAATGGCAGCCCCTGACATTTTTCTAGTTAAAATTCTTCCGCATGTGTACACCAATGGTGCAGAGTTTGTGGGGAAAAACAGACTGTAAGGTGTTGTTGTGCTGCAGATGCTGCTGGTATGATTTGCTGACTATGATGCATTCCACCTGCTGGCTATGTAATTTGTACTTGACTGCTTTTATTCTGCTATTTTCCTTTTTTTCATTTGTTTCCCTTCCCGTTTCTTCCCCTTTTAAGACCTGAGGTGTGCCGCACAAACCCGGTCCCCAAATGCAAACAGTCCTGCTATTTCCAGGTTTTTTTTCTTTAGACCGGTTGTGCACCACGCAAACCTGTTTAGCTAATGTAAACACGAAGAAATGGCTGTCCCCTGGACACAAACATACTCCTCATTTCATGGAAAAAGTCAATACAGCCTCAGACACACACCCTTGCTTAACTGTGCTTAGCTAAGCCTATCTCTGTGCCATAGTGCTCCAATGTGCTTACAACATGCCTGACATCCCCCTTTTTCATGTCTGTTGCTCCTCCTAGTTATACAATCGTGCTATAGCACCTACACAGTAAGGTGCAGTTTGGCACTTAGAAGACTTTTGTGATTCAATAAATTTCCCCTCATTTACATACCTCACTGCCTTAGTCAATAGTTACTGCACTAACACAGAGCCTTTCCCATTGACAACCACTGTACCCTGGTATTGTTTTGATTCTGCATGCTAGAAATTGAGTGTTCACATTTTTTTTTCAGCACAATCCCATTTGCCCGCTACTGCCCTATGCTTAAATGGCCGATATTGGCCAAAAAAAAAAAAAACTTTGATTTTTATAAAAATGAAGCAGTTTTCTATGCCAATGGCCATATATTTGGCTATTGGCATGCATAAAGACTATAATACATGCCTTTTTGGGAGCTGTCATGCCTCCGTTTTGTTATTTGCAGAAATGTATTCAGTTAGTAACCGAATACATTTCTGCAACTAACACTGTTCTTGCATGGATACTTGGATGCTTGCTGAATCACTAATTCACCTAATTTGCATGGTTTCACCAGCAAATGAGGTAATTAGCATTCTAAAGCAGATTTCATCCAAGAACAGTGTATTTAGGCTCAGCTATATTCTGTGCAGGAGAGGCTACACTGTTCGTGCACGGAAAATAAAGGTTATTGAATCCCGGGGCCTATCTATTTGCAACCCACATTCCAAAATTAGGTGTTAAGAAAAGCATAACATACATATAAAAATACTGCCTTTTAAGTAAAATCGCTTTTGGCTAACTAATGCAATAAAGCCTTCTAGTGCTTCATTAGGTGTAACCATTCTATTAGCCAAACCCAGTGTTGTTAGGGTCACTCTGAAAATCCCTTATTTTTAAATTACTTGGGAGTGCCCTTTTGATGCTGTTCTGTCAAAATGTCTTAAATTTAGCTTTTACTATTTGCTTCTAGTTCTAGCTATCAATTCAAAATTATTTAGATAAAATATCTCTGTTACTACCATTTTGCCAGTATTAAATGTCCACTTATGAGATTTTATGGCTTGTGTTTCAGAGGTCATACCAGTCTTATTTAACAATCATTTATTATTACTATTATTATTTTTTATCAATACCTTCCATGTCCATATACACTTTAACTGATTTCCCTATCACTTGAGAGGACAACGGGCTGAATTTATGCACAATAGTGAGCTATTTGGTATTCATTAAGCTGCTCTACACTTAATGCCGAGCCAAAAAATAAGGGTAATCAGCAGGAAATGCTAGTAAAAGCATTAGTAGCCAAATTACATAATAATTAGCCAATTTAACATGGAGGAGCTGTTCAGTAACCTATAAAGCAATCACATACACTTAGTGTAGCCATTTGCCTTGAGAAATAAAATCCTTTGGATTACAGCCATGGTTACTCTTAGGAAAAAAAATGTTATGATTTGTTTTTCACCAACATTAACCTGTATATGCAACAGGCTTTACATCAAGATGCTTCTACTGTTAGACCAATGCCAAGAAGAAGAAGAAGAAGTAGGGTGTTTATACCCCATTTGGACTTATTATGGATTACATGGCACAGAAATTGTAGACGAATACCAGGTAGACAGGGAAACAGTGATGGAAGTATGCAAACTCTTCCACCCTCACCTGAGGCCCAAGATAAGTGTGGAACAAGTTTGAACAAAAGAGTTAGATAATTGCTTATTCCCATATGCAAGTAGCTATATGTCCCTAGGAGGAGGCATCTGACGTGTACAATAATGTCAGAAATAGTGTATGACTGATGTCTGCAATATCCAGCTATCAGCTTTGCCCAATAATATCCATCAAGAATTTCAATTTCCAACTCATAAATACAACTGTAAGTACATGAAAAATGTACAAACAGCAGGGCACAGTCTTCATCACTATCACAGGGTGTGGTTAGGGATACATGAGGGCAAGCCTAACAACAAGGAAGAGAAATTGAAGTATTACATACTTGGAAGTTGTGTAGCATATACACAGGTGTGCTCCATGTCAGAAGCCACATCATGGATTCTGTGTGAACCCTCTACTGAGGTGTTGGGGATCTCTAACAGTAAACAGAAGCCTATTTGAACCCGTTCATCTCTCTGACCTTTTCCTTCTTTTTTAACTCACTTCTCTTCCACTCTATCAACTTTATTGACTACTTTTGTAATACATTTCCTTTTCTCACAAATCTATGTAGCTATACTCATGTTGTAGTGTGACAACTATGTATCCACAACAACTAAAATAATGTATTATTATTATTATTATTATTATTATTAATAATAATAATAATAATAATAATAATAATAATAATAATAATAATATAATAATAATAATGTATTTAATAATAAAAATAAAAAATAAAATATTTATGTATGTACTCCATCTGTTTTTGTAGTTACTAACACTCTTATACCACATTGACTCTGATCTGCCTTTATATTTTACATTCCATACCTCATCTGAAAATACAAATTATGCATATTTGAAATTGCCAGATTTCTGTTGAATTTTTCTTTCTATTTTGTTTATTGTACCTGTATTTTGCTTAACGTTTTGTCCATATTCAATGTTTTACTTTTTATTTTTACCATATTGTATAACTTGCAATATCTTTTCTATGTTCTATTAACTTCTTGTATGTAATTTCCTATATATTTTCTCCTTGGGTCTCCACTGATAATGGGCTTCTAGCTCAGATGGGCCAACAAAGTTAACAAACGTCAAATAAATAAATAAATAAAAGCAGAAAGTCCTCTGTTTCAGTCGCCATTAGTTTGGTAGCAGGACCTCCCTCCCCTACACCCATATGTTACTGGCAAATTTCACATGCCCTACATATTATGCGCAATAATATGTCACTGGCTCTTGTCAGATTTTTTGATATGGATGGCTATGCCTTCCTACACCATTTACATAGTTAACCATCTGCCCCTAAATATGGTCAAGGTAGTACTTGTCACCTCTGCCTCTTTCAAAGGTGAAGGAGCTGTGTCAATATAGTACCTGGATTCTAACTTCATTCTCTGTGTCTCTGTATCGAGTTTTACAGTGTACATCTGTCTTGAGCACCATAGCCCTGTAAGAGTTGAAACATAAAAGAAATGTAAAATACACAATGAAGACACAAGTGATTGTTAACAAAACAAATATATATATAGGATAGTATACATCTATCATGTACAAAATAACTTAACAATTAAAGAGCCACATTAGTCCACTCAAAGAAGTACCTTCCAAATCCATATATACTTTGTCTGATACTCCTGCCAGTTGAGAAGACAAAGGGCTGGATTTATGAATGGCTACTCCAAGTGCTGTATTTACTTGAAACCCCACCCTCCAAAAAAGTAAAGAAAATGAAAAACAAGTGCACAGGTTATGTGAAGAGGAAAATAGATGTGTAACTGTATAATACAACATTAACAAAAGCAACAGACACTTTTACATTGCAAATGATTAAAACTGTTGCTGACTGTACACTTCTGTGGAGGAAGGTCAATTGTATATCATAGGCTTAACTCATTTGGTAGGTTATAAACATCACACCACTGTCCTTGCTACTAAATGATACAGCACTCTTCTGCAATAACTGGTCAGATGGGAATAGAAAATATGTCATAATGTCATGTTACATTCTTTCCACACCTTCGTAATGGAAAAAAAACTGATATGCATGCCTATGCTACCAGCAATGGAGACACAATGCAGTTAGTAAAGCAATGGATATATTGTGAAATACAGCCCATCAGCAAGGTTGAAATACAGCATTCTGTAAAAATAAACAGCAACATACCTTTGCATAAAGTCAGTTCTAAAATGACAAGTTTTGCAAGTAAATAGCAGCATGGAGCTCAGTGGATCCAGTCTCCCCTACCATGATACAATTTATGATCCTATATAATTACTGTGATATAGTGCAGATGCAGCATTAAACACTGTGAATATGCAAATCAGGTGTGACATAATTAGCATTCATGAATTCCAAAATCTGCACTAAGTACAAGGAATGTAAACATGGTATAAGGACATATACAATTGCATGAACATGCACTACCTCTGCAAGGAAGCTTACTTCGATCATTTGTGTGCATGATTACTTTGACTGCAGAAACAATCAGTGTTTCTCAGTCTTCCTTCTTTGATATAAACTTATCAAGGATGTGTCAGGGGAAGAGACTTAACACTAACTTCTTGGTTTAACTGAGTAATGAGAACAATATTCCCAATGTTTTTATGAATTGTTTATGAAAATATTTTGTACCTTTGAGTAACATTTATGCTGCAACACATATCAATAGCAATGCAAACAATATAGTATTTTGGTTAGAAAATCATAGTTAGGAGACTGCTGATCATGCAAAATAATCATAAGAAAACAGCTGCAGTTTTGCAAATATTTGTTTTAGTCCATGAGGAAAGGGTCTATATTAAATTCTCAAAAGCCGACAATGTTGAATCTGACAATGTCGACACGTGAATAGTGAAACTGCAGAACAACGAACAAGTAAACGGAAATCTCTGTAAGAGGAAATTTCCATTTACTTCAATGTAGTGTGGTCTCGGAGTTGGTATATTTATGTAGCGAGGGGTGTAGGGGGTGCAGGGGGGCTTGCCCCCCTGCCTACACTGTTTAGCTTTTTTTTTTTTTTGTGAACATTCGATGTTTTAACAGTTTTATCGCTAAAGGTTGACCTTTAATGATTCGAACTGTTAAATATTCGATGTTCTAACATAGAACCATGAGAAAATATCTGCATAGGTGTTGCTAAGATCACATTCATCAGCAAATTACAAAGGACAGCTTTGGATCTTGTTTCTGTTGATGTATTAATGGGAACTGATACAATTGCACATCTTTATATGTAATCTACTTTTTCTTGTTCTTATTGTATGTTTGTGTCTAGGACAAGCACTGATAGTAATCTCAATTGTGCATTGTTAAGTCACTGGGTCTATATTTCAAATCCAGAGAGTGTGCTGTTTGTGTGAACAGTCTGATTTTTAAGTGGCATATGTTCATGTTGAAAGACAACAAAGTGGAGGTAACATTAGAAATGCACATGTTAAATAAATGTTTCATAACTTTTCTTTTACTTTACATATTTTTCCTGCATCCATACATCTCAGCTGTTCTTGATTTTCAGGGGTGCCCCTTATTCAGACTCAGATTTAAGTTCTGTCCCTGTTAATCCTTCCTAAAAGTGATACATTTTGTAGACAAATAGGTGAATTACACTTAATAAAGGATGACAATTATTAGTTTTATCGATATCTTTTATTTCAGAAAATGTAAACTAATTTATATTCTCTTATTCTGTCAAAGTGTAAAGTTTAAAATAGTCCTTGATTGTCTTTGATTATTTCTGGATTTGTCACTCATTCTGCTGATATTTGTCCCTGCTCTGTTGTTAGAGATGTTTGCATCCTTTGCTTGCTGTTTGCCCTTGTGCACTCTTGACTGGCTTCATCCCCTACCAGTGGGCAACAGTTCACATCTTAAGGTAAAAACTGAAATAATTAATTTGGAATGCCATCAGTAGTGCAACTGAGACGGTTGCCAGTATGCTTTCATCAGCATTCTGTGCGTTATGTGTCATAAACAAAAATCTTTCTAGTTATCTTTCTCTCTCTCTCTGTTCACCCCTTCTGCTTCACTAAGTTATCACTGTCCCTTCCATTGTGTGATTCAAACTGTGTGAAATAGAAGGTAATTTGCAGCTGACTGAGACAATACTCAGATATATAGACTGATATACAGGGTTATAATCCAGATATTTGCAAACTGTTATTGACAGATTGTTTTTAGTACACTATTTATGTGCAGTTTTTGCCTGCATATTGTTTTGAGACACCTTCATCCTGACTTTGTCACAATCTACTTTTTTCCCTGCCTCCCCCCCCCCAATCTATGTTTGTTCCACCTTCGGTGTTATCACTTTTGTCTTCTCAGCAGTTGTACAATGCCTGGTGCTAAAAGGCCACTGTAACTTGATGAAAATAGAAGTACACACCTCTTGATAAAATGTTGTGAGTTTTTGCCTTTGGTTGCATTACTCTGGTGCCCTTTGTGATGCCCACCACTGGCCCAGTAATCAAGCAGCCTCAATCCTCACCACTGGCAACAGTGGGGGATCTACACACTGGGAGGATGATAAGCACATACTCAGCAAAGTACAATTTTCCTTAAGAGCACACACAGACCACAGTCAGTCTGGAACTGGTTTCGAACTCTTTCTACAGATCCCCAATAAGACTCCCCACTGGCACAGCTATAGAGTTGAGATCTCGGCTGACTGGCCCAGTCAAGACCTGCAGCACTCTTTCTGTCCAGCCAGTGCTTCATGTCCCTGCCCAGGTAGCTGACACACACACTCTTTGAGATTTGATTTATGCATAGACACATACAACTGGGAAAGGCAGGCACAGGTTTATTAGCTATGCCCCCCTTCTGCCCAGACTATAATGTAGTTTTCACTGCAACCAGCCACTACTTATCAGCTGCTTTAAGGCCCTTAGTAAAGGGTGTCCAATCTTCCTTTGTAATGTTGCTATTAATCCAAATGGCAGTTTGACCAAGAGCAAGGCTATTAGGAGTGGACTGCATGGTATCACCAAATAGATATACAAGTACTCTAAGAGCTTAAATATCTCTAGAAAGACCAGCCACAATTGAAAGGTTTAAATATATGTAATAATAAATAATAAAAGAACAAGAAAATACTCAGTAAACAATCACTGTTACTTCAGAGTTCAAAATCACAGGAAATATTTAAAACAACATTGCAGGACAAGCTCAAATAAATAAAGAAAACATATAAGCTAGATTTCACTATATTCTTAACTGCGTCTAAGAGAAATTACTATACCCTAGACTTATTTACTCATAGCAAGGCAAGACAGATGTGGTGAGTGGGTTTTGCAGCTGATGTTGTCAGGTCAAGACAAAATACAAAATGCATTACCTCTCTCAGAGAGTTCTTAAATTAATATCGGAAATATTGCTGCTGAGATGCTTGCAGCATGGCATCACTTCTTATCATCTGACTATTCCAGGCTCAAAACAACAGCATTTAGCAACTACTTGTGAAAATACACAAACGAGGGCTCTTCTTAGATTTTTGGGCAAATGGTGGAAGTCATAAAATAATCTACATTACTCCACATTTAAAGACTATACAAAAAAAGTTTGATTCTAGACATTATGTCTCCTGTTGCACTGAAACTGAAAGTTAACATCTCTTTTATTACATGGTTATTAAGTAATTTAAGTTTTCAGCTATTCTTCTGAAGTTAACTTCTTGTGTTTCAGTCCCCATTGTTAAAATACATACACATGTAAACAGTTACAATAATGTATATACATTTCTGCTCAGTATCTTACAAAATATCTCTTCTGCACACGTCTGTACAATATGACATACAGTTCTAATTCAGTTGTAACACAAGCAATTTCATCATGCTGATATTCACAAATGACACACAACCACTTACAAAATTCCAGATAGCTGGGTTGGCAGTATCTCCTTCTGTCACATGTCTATATAAATCATATTAATATTCAAATTACATATAATTATTTACAACATTCCAGATAGCTGGGCTGCCGGTATCTCCTTGTGTTACACCCCTCAAGCTTACTGTGCTTAGCTATGTACCGTCAGGGTACTCTTCTCCTGAACAGGATGAAGAGTTGAATATACACCAGGTAGGATATTGCAATTTCAGATATTGCTAGGAAGCATTCAGCACTGGATTATTTAGCATGGTTCTGGCTGTAATATACACCATATGTAATCTTAAAATTGTCATTACTGTAATAAAGCCTGATGCCTACATTCTCTCTTGCCTCATTGTTTCATAACTGCTCCTTCCAGCCACAAAATAATTAAAGTTGTGAAGTCACATTTCCTGTGGGGTCTGTTGACATAATTCAATTGTCTGTGGAATGCTTTTGGCATAGTGACAAGGGTTTAAATCCAGCAATGTGTAAAAGTTACATGCAGTGTTGTATTTATATTAATTTAATGTGTGTAAGCGTTGAATACATATCTGACTAGCCCACCATTATTCGCCTTATGTCTCAATCATATTTCTACTTTTCAGCTCCTGCTAACTCCCTATTGGAAATGATTGATTGTACATTGCATGACAAATTACTTATCAGGAAAAGAAATAACAGTAACATACCACAAAGATGTTCCCCCGGATTCAGCAATCCTCCGTGTAAGACTAAATAAGTCTTACACGGAAGCTGCAGTTGAACGGTTTGACGCCAGCATGCCATGCATATTCATGAGGGCATTCTGACTCATACTCTAGTCTAACACGGTCCGTGTAGGAAAGTAGGGGGTGTGTCCGATTGCTGGGTACTGCAAAGGGACACGCCCCCAGAAGAGTTAGAGTCCTGATAGTAAACACCCACAAGCGAGTCCACCGAAATGTCAAGAAACACAACACCAAACATCCCCACAGACTAAACCCTAGTGAAAGTGTTTAAAAAGTAAAAATAACCGTTTAAATTTTTTTTTTATAATTTCCAATATGTTTGCCCGCATTTGCGCTCATTTGCGCGGGTATGCCCTTCGCTCAACTACAGTTAGCAGATATGACATTGAAAAGCATATAAAATCTACATATGCCAATTAAGCAAAGTAGCAATAGCATAGTGGTAGAGATGTTGCCCAAAGAATAGGTAGTCATGGTTCGAGGCCCACAACATCCTCCTCCATTTTTCTTTAAATAAGTATGAAACAATTCCCCGATATATATAAATTGAATTTAAGTAAAATGTAATGAAATGGCCCATGTATTTCTGAACAAAACCTATATTATGTATATATAAAAAGGATAATAATTGCCCATAGCTTAGCAGCAGTTTAACAAGCTTAATATGAGTGCTCGTAGCTAAGCGGCACTGTACCTAGCTTAATATGAGTGCCTGTAGCCAAGCAGCACTTTACCCAGCTTAAAATGAGTGCCCGTAGCCAAACAGTGCCGAACCCAGCTTAATATGACTGCACATAACTAAATAGCGCTTTACCCAGCATAAGCCGTTTGCGCGAAGCTGCGCAGTGTGCCAACCAGCTTACAGTTGTGCAACGTTGGGCAACGTGTAGCAAAGTCGCCTTTACACAGACACACCTCCTAGCCTGTCTAGACAGTAGTAAAAAAAAAAGCAATGACAAGGGTCGAACCCGGGAAACTGTGCGCCATAGTCAAAGCACTGAACCACTAAGCCATGACACTTGTACCTAGAAATCCAGTATTACCATACATATAGGAATGAATGAAAATATAACCATGACAAAGCAGGTTTGCTCTTATCTGAGAAATTTCCAACATGGCCAATCACAAATAAGTGTGGGAAAACCAGCATATATAAGCTCCATAGCCAGGAATACACACCATAACTGATTGTGGTACCCATTTGCAGTCAGGATGGCAGGTGTCGGAGAGGGAAATTGCTTTAGAGCGCAAAGGTGGGGCACTGAGGAGTCCAAATATATGGTTTGGCTCCTAGTCCATCATCATGAAGGCTGACTCATGCAGGGCCAGGTTCAATGGGGTGCGTATAAGGCAGAGGCATGGAACAAGTTGGCACATGATCTCACCAGTGCCACAGGCATTCCGAGGACTGGTGAACAGGTCCATCACCACCATGCGGACCTGAAGCAACGAAAGGAGGACCAACTGAACCAATGGATCCAGGAGGCCAGTCAAATGCCCAATGCCCCACTACTGAGTAAGTATACATGTAATTAAGTATGTAAGAAATGTTATCCTAGCCTATAGTATGGATAGGTATGTTTCAATATCCCTTCATTTAGATTACAGCTGCAGGTGTTTGTTCCGTGAATCAGCAAGCCTATGCTGATAGGCTGGTAAGGCTGCGCCACCAGGCAGATTAGTAATTATTCAGCTGGTATTATTATAGAATATAAGTGAGACAGCCTGTAAAAGAGTTCAGTGTTGTAACCCAGTAATAAAGGTCAAATAAGCCTAGAATAAAGCTTCTGTTAGTATTCTAAGATCAGATAAGTGATGCAGCCTGAAAAGGAGTATTGTAATCCATAAATAAAGATTAAACAAGTCTCAAATAGAGTTCCCACCTGTATTGTAATATCAGATAACTGCTTCAGCCTGAAAATGAGTGTTCTAATCTATCAATAAAGGACAGACAAGTATTGAATACATCCTTGTATATACTGTCATATGAAATAAGTGAGTCAGCTGGAAAGGATTGTTGTAACCCAGTAATAAATGTTAATAAAGCCTAGAATTAATTACCATCCTGAAATGTAAATATAAAATAAGTGAGAGAGTGTGAGAAACACCTTGAAGTCTGTAATAAAGGTATAACGCACGACATAATGAAATGAATGAGACAGCCACAACTAAAGAGTGAAATGTTTTAATAAAGTACAATACCTGGACTGTGTCCATCCCACATTTCGGATATGTTGTTGTACCCTTGCATTATGAAGATACTATGGTTGTATGAAATGCTGAACATCCATAGTTGTCTAGGCCCATACAAACTGGCTGATGGGAGTGCCAGTATGTCAGAAGAATATTTATAGTCCTCAACTGTGTCATGTATAGTATTTATCTGTTAATCCGGTACATGAGCAGCTTGTGCTTGTGATCCCACAAATGTCAGTGTGCTGCTAGAACTGTATGTAACTGTTCAAATGTAGCAGGATGAATACAAATGGAATGTATATTAATGTAGCAGTAACATCGCCATCACCAACATTTGTAAGGTTACATACAGGAAACTGTACTAATACATGTAGGGGATATATATCTGCATCTAGTAGGAATGTATAGTATACGTATAGGTATTTTAAGTTGTTAATGTAATATTTTATCACCCTACCTTATGTTCACAAATGATGCTATTCCACACCAAACTGGGTATGTGTATTGACAATTAATTCCTATGGACATTTGTCCTGTTGGTTTATACATATCTGCATGTATGTTGATGCATGTGCCCTGTTCACATATCCAAACCTGATGGCCTGTTGCCACCAATCAACCCTACATGCTGTTGGAATGTCCACTGTTGTCCTAAATATGCATGTGTTATGCTTGCTGTTCAACTTTTGGAATCCATGTGTGTTTGGTGAATAGGAATACTAATGCATGCTGTTACAACTAATTTGGAATGGTGTTATTTGTTACTAACCCAAAATGCCATTAAATACTGCTAAACATAGGACATCTGGGAAGGCGGGTGCCAGCAGACCCACCTCTCCCACTTCAGCTGTCGAGTGCACCTGGCACCAGTGCCCAGGCCGGGACCTACTCCTCTGGTGGCCCTGTGCCACCTTTGGGTGGAAGCACTGCAGGAGATGGGGCTCGCCCCCTTCTACAAGCGTGGCTGGAGGAGAGACTCCACTCACCCTCCAAAGGGTCTGGTCTCTGGTGCATAGTGAGATCAGGCGTTCCGTGACTGATTCCCTATGCCAGCTCGAGGCGAGAGTGGTGCAACTCATGGGTGTGCCTGCCCCATCCTATCCAGCCCCCAGCACAGCCCCGGCCTGGGCTGTGAAGGCGCAGTGGTAACTGCCCATGGGTGGGGATCTCAGTTCCACTGTTGCCATCTGTGGGCTCATGGGCTTGCGATATCCAAACATCCGTCCCCGTCAATTGTGTTTACCCCCCACATGTGTCATACTCTGCCCCTGTATGCGTCTTGTTTGTCTTGTCTGTTAAACTCCCCAACCTACCCCCCAAATATACCTACTTCCTGTACCTCACATTCCACTCTCACCTGAAAAAAAAAAGGGCACTCTGTTCCCACAAAAAATTACACCCCATACATAGTTGCCCATTTCACACACATGTCTGCTGGACATGTAAACTGATAATTACAATTGGCTCTACAACATACTTTGTTGTCCTCATGCCTCTCTCAGGGGTGGAAGGTTTGAAATCTCACTCTAAATTTCTAACATATGCACAGCTGTTGCTGGTAATGAATTGGGCAGCTATGGGCCTTCCCTACATCCTTCCTGCACATCCCGAGCTTGTTTTCCTACTGTCCTACCCTCTTTGTGCCCCCTTTTTCACCACTTTCCTATTTCCCCATTTTCTTTTCTTTAAAAGAAAATAGTGCGGGTGTTAGCGGGAGTAAGCACTTTTAAGCAGGTGTAAGCATGTGTGCGCTTGTGTGCGCTTAGCTAAGCATAAATAAATGTAGCTAAGCATCGCACAAACTCGCACAAACCTGCTTACAACTGCTTAAAAGTGCCTTAGTCACTCTGTATGACAAGGCCCTTGTACTGCTCAGCAACAAAATAAAATATCCTTGTCAGTCTCAAACCCCACACCTTGGACTCACCAGTCTGCATGACATACCACTAAGCCACAGCAGATATACAATAACTTGGTGCTGCAAGAAATATAACATGCATTAAAAGGAGTGAATGTAAAGGGAAAATATGAAAGCCAGAGCAATACATTTCAAGACAGAAATATAACATGCATTAAAAGGAGTGAATGTAAAGGGGAAATACGAAAGCCAGAGCAATACATTTCAAGAAAGAAATGTAACATGCATTACAAGGAGTGAATGTAAAGGGAAACTACGAAAGCCAGAGCAATACATTTCAAGACGGACAGAAATATAACATGCACTAAAAGGAGTCAATGTAAAGGGGAAATACGAAAGCCAGAGCAAGTTGAGAACTCAGCACAGTTCCTCGTGGTGTCCAGCAGAGACCAGAAAAGACAAACTTTCCAGATTTTAAGTATTTTTCTTGGCTTTTTCGAACTTTTGTGACTTTCGACCACTGTTTCTGCTTATTTTATCGAAGTATTACCTGTTTTTACAAGCTCAAACTGTTTACTGCACTTGCTAGTTTAAGTTTTGCTTAAAAGTTAAACTACAGGCTAATACACTCAAGTGTACTAGCTTTTGATAGCATTTAGTCGAAAAGTACAGCATTTATTGTGTTTTCTGTCTATCTGTGTAAAAAAACTTGAAAAAAACAAAAAAAATCCTTGTTTTCCATACTTTCCTAGCTAGTGTTCCAGTGATCAGATTTTGCTGATCCCTGGGCTTTGTCTTGGTTCCTGTACTTCTCCATTTTCCTTGTTTGGTCAGGGGGAAGTTTCTTTACTCACCAGTGAGAGTGGGGAGTACTGAGCTGCCTGTTTGTCCTCAGAGGAGTGGTTTAAGTCAGTAACTTGTAGTTCATTGGCCATTTTGGGTAATTTCCTGCCTTTTCCAGCCCCCTGCTATAAAGCACGCTTTAGCGTGGAGTTGCCACAGGAGCACACAAGAGCAGCGGTGGTTAATCAAGGTTAAACTATTCGGGCTACCTAAAGTCCACTCTTCATTTTTTCCCTTAGAACAGCTCTTCCTAAGCTGTACTGCTAATCTAACCACCCAATTCTATACCTAATAAGTTTAGATCTACTTGATTCCTAAGTGACTATTCTCTATCCGGATAGCCTAGCACTTGCTCCCAAAGTACTCTTTACTCTGATATAGCACTTTTTATTATACATAGCACCCTACCAGCCTAATACCCCTTTTTGATCATCCACATCCCTCGAAGTCTTTTCAAACCCATCTACACAAAGTTTTTAACTTTTCCTTCTAGCATGTCACGGGGTCAGTTGCTAGTGTCCTCTCCTGCTCAGCTGATGAATCTGGGAATATTGAGGCAATGTTACAATTGCCTCATGTACACAGACAACCCTCTCCTTCTCCCACAAAACACAAACACATGCGAGAGATGCAACTATATAGCCAAACTGGAGGCTGAGCTCTCTCAACATAGGACTGGCAAGACCAGACAGGAGGAGAAGGTAACCACACACACCACAAACCCAGTCTCACATAGCACTATCAAAACTTCATATCATACACATAAACACATAAAGACATACTCGGAGGCTCTGACCAAAAATCTACCAAAACAGCAGAGGCCACCAAAGCAGACACCCAAACAACTGCCACCACAGACCAAGACACATGCAACACATAGACCACAAAGTCAGTGTGCCAAACAGTCACAGCCCTTAAGGCCAAGCACAATGCCAGACACTCTTGTCATAGATGACTCCATAGTCAGACACACTGACGTCCCACTCACCAGATTGAGCAAGGAGAAGGTCACAGTAAGCTGCCTGTCGGGCGCTAGAATCCGCCACATAATGCAAGCACTCAGGTCACTCGACAGCAGGTACAAGTATGACTCAGTCATTGTCCATGCTGGTGTGAATGACCTGAGAGACGCCTCTCTGACTACATGAAAAAGAGACATAGAGAGCTCTCTCTGATTAGAGCCCAGGCAGGCGTACTGACTGACTGCAGTATCCTACCTACTCACCAAGATGATGCCACACACAGAGACAAGATAATCAGCTTTAATAATTGGCTTAATCTCTGGTGTCATTCAAAGGGGATCCGATGTCTGTCTGCCTGGGATGACATGCTGGACAAGCCACACTGCTTCGCAAGGGATGGCTTGCACCTGTCACCCCTGGGCTTCCGGATATTGGCAAAGGCTCTTGCCACCCCAATAGTGCCTTTTTTAGGCAAGGCTCAAATTCTAAACCTACCAACCTAGAACAAAACAAAGGAAAAAAACTAAGGGTAATGCTGCTCAATGCCAGAAGTCTCAACCTCAAGATGCACACACTCGAAGCACTTCTCAGTATGGAGAACATCGATGTCTGTGCTGTGACTGAAACCTGGTTCAAGGCTCCTGAGAGCACCCCGGCACTATCAGGTTTTACCTCATATCATGCGTTCCGGCCCCAAAATCCAGACAACACCAAGAAAGGAGGAGGGGTGTCCATATTCATCAAGGACACCTTCACCTCCAGGTTGGTGGCAACACACGATGCATCAGAGACCGTCCAGGTGCAATTAACCGTAGGAAAGACTGCTCTGCAATTTGTAGCATGTTACAGGCCACCCTCTCAAACTCAGGAACCTCACACAGCTTTCCTGAAAACTCTGGAGGGGATAAATGTAACCCCAAACACCATCATACTAGGTGATTTCAACTATCCGAATATAGACTGGGATCACTACTCAAGCCCCAACACTCTAGCCCAAAGGTTCTTAGAGTTCATAAACTCAAATGCCATGGAACAACTAGTCACCATGCCCACAAGAGGTGAAAACATACTAGATCTCATCATCACGAACATGGGGTCACAATGTTCAACACCAGAGGTATACCCCTCACTGGTGAGGTCAGATCATAAACTAATCTCACTGGAAGTCCACATCCCGCCCCCACCCCAGATAAAAAAGACCACAGTGAAGAACTTCTCTAAAGCCGACTTCACACTTCTTAGGACTGGTGTGGTCTCTTTCAAGGCCCCCGAACCAGCGGAAACCATCACTAAAGCCGCTGAATCACATACAAATGCCTTCTACCAGCACCTCCAGGACTGCATGGATCAGGCAATCCCAAACAAAACAAAGACTCTTTGTACCAAAGGCAAGCGTCCAGTCTGGTGGACCCCAGCCATAAACAAGCTCTACAACAAAAGGAGAAAGCTACTACAAGATAGAGCAAAATCCCTAAAAGGGAAGACACCCTTGATCATTATAAGTAAAAAACTAAGAGCTCTCATAAAATCATCCAAGGCAAATTTTGAAAGAAAAATCACCAAGGACTCAAAAGACAATCACAAGGCCTTTTTTAGTTATGTTAGAAACCTGGGAGGAAACTCCCAGATATGCTCAGAACTAGTTCAAAATGATGTAAAGATCATTGAACCTACAGACATTGCCAACATACTGGCTGACAGGTTCAGTGCAAATCCCCCCCCTCCCCCCCAAAAGGATAAATATCTATACCAGAGGATTGTAGCCTCCCAAACATCTCAAATGGTCAGGTGAGAACAGCTCTCTCCAAGGCGAAAAACACAGCATCCATGGGACCAGATGGTGTCCCCAGTTGTGTGCTCCACGAACTCATTGAGGAATTAAACCCACAATTAGGGCAGCTGTTTAATCTTAGCCTCACCTCAGGATACGTACCCAAGGAGTGGCGTACAGCAACTGTGGTCCCACTACATAAAGGCGGTGCCTCCACCGACCCTGGAAACTACCGTCCCATCAGCTTGACAAGCCTGGTCTGCAAAGCTATGGAGAGGATCATAATGGAACTCATAAATAAAGACATAGGGGACCTGCAGACATTGGATCAAACCCAATTTGGCTTTGTCAAGGGCAGATCATGCCTCTTAAACTTGGTTGACTTTTTCGAAACAGTCACCAAGGCCATTGATGAGGGCAAGGCAGTCCACACAGCCTACCTTGACCTGGCAAAGGCATTCAACACAATACCCCACTCGGGCATCATAGAAAAACTCACCAGCTTATATGTAAACCCGTAAGTCACAAGATGGGTTGCAAACTGGCTAAGTGACAGAACCCACAGGGTCAGAGTTGCTGGCGCCATGTCTGATTCCAAGCCTGTCACAAGCGGTGTCCCACAGGGCTCGGTCCTGGGCCCACTCTTGTTCGGCATCTACTTTTCAGAAGTACAGGCAAGCACAGGAGGATTATGGCTGACAAAGTTTGCAGATAACTGCAAACTGGGCGCCATAGTTGAAAACACATCAGACACAGATATCCTTCAGAAGGGTCTCATAGAAACGGATAACTGGTGCCAAAGCCATGGCCTAAAGTTAAACGCTAAAAAATGCATAGTCATACCCTTCGGGAAAAACAAGGTTACCCCCAGCTACCATATAGGTGGCAATCCACTAAGCACAGAAGAGGTTATCAGGGATCTGGGGACCCAAGTTGACAGTAACCTTTCATTTGACACCAACGTTGCCAAAGTAGTTAGGAAGACCTTCTACATTGCCCACCTGATCATGAAGGGATTCACATCTAGGTCAAGGGAGGTCATCATTACCCTGTACTCATCACTCATCAGACCGATGATTGAGTGCAACGCCCCATTTGGAATGTATCTGACCCGACACCTGCATCAATTGGAAAGGCCCCAAAAGTTCCTCACCAAAAGAATAAAGGGTCTCAAAAATATGTCCTATGCTGCCCGACTGAAGGAGCTCCAGCTCTACTCAGTCGCTTACCGCCAGCTCAGAGGTGACCTGTGCCTGACATACAAGGCCATGTCCAACCCGGAATTAATGAACATGCTTCACCTCAAAAAATCTAAATCCATCCGATCTACAAGAGCATGAGACTTGAACCTTGACACGGTCATAAATAGGACGTGCTGGAGGGACAGATTCATCACCCAGAGACTCCCGATGCTGTGGAACAAAATCCTGGTACATGTGAGGCAGAGCACCTCGCTGGCTTTGTTCAAGAGAAATCTTGACCAATGGATGGGAGATCGCAGGTATACCCCAGGGATCACATCAGTGTCACTGCTTGACAGAGGCACAGCTAAATAATGGGCATAGTATCCTTCAAACTAAAGGGGTGGTGAAAGTCACAAAACTCTGGGCAAGGCTTATAAATGCCCTAGGGCAGATAGCCTAGTATGAACCTATGAACCTATGAACCTATGAAGAAAGAAATGTAAAATGCATTACAAGGAGTGAATGTAAAGGGAAACTACGAAAGCCAGAGCAATACATTTGAAGACAGACAGAAATATAACATGCATTAAAAGGAGTGAATATAAAGGGAAAATATGAGAGCAAGAGCAATACATTTCAAGAAAGAAATATAAAATGCATTACATGGAGTGAATGTAAAGGGAAACTATGAAAGCCAGACCAATACATTTCAAGAAAGAAATGTAACATGCATTACAAGGAGTGAATGTAAAGGGAAACTATGAAAACCAGAACAATACATTTGAAGACAGACAGAAATATAACGTGCATTAAAAGGAGTGAATGTAAAGGGGAAATACGAAAGCCAGAGCAATACATTTCAAGAAATAAATGTAACATGCATTACAAGGAGTGAATGTAAAGGGAAACTATGAAAACCAGAGCAATACATTTGAAGACAGACAGAAATATAACACGCATTAAAATGAGTGAATGTAAAGGGGAAATACAAAAGCCAGAGCAATACATTTCAAGAAAGAAATGTAACATGCATTACAAGGAGTGAATGTAAAGGGAAACTACGAAAGCCAGAGCAATACATTTGATGACAGACAGAAATATAACATGCATTAGAAGGAGTGAATGTAAAGGGGAAATATGAAAGCCAGAGCAATACATTGGAATAACCACTGTTGTATGCTAGTTAATTTCCTAATTCCAAAACAAAGTACATACTCCCATGTATCCAGTGTTAGCATTAGGAGGTGTGACTAAACTGACACACTGAGAAGAGTGTACTGGAAGAAGCAACAGTCAGGTTTCAGTACAACATGCATTTCACTGTCTACAACCTATCTTCAGATATGAGACATATACCAACCTTCTGACTCACACAACAGTGTCCACAGCAAGCAAGCATGGTCCCCACCTTGCAAAACTGAAAGGCCTACAGCTACCTAACTTATCATTTTATAGCAGTGTCCTGAAATCACAGTGAGAACTGCAATTAGCACACAGCAGGCTGCATGCAATTACTAAATGGTGGGCACCAATTGGTGCAGAGGCCATCATATGCACATGTGCAGATACCTACAAAAGCAGCCTGTACTTGCTGTCCACACATGCAATTATATCATTGCAGCATATGGAGAGAGAGAGCAAGCAACCAAGCAAGCAAGCGAGAGAGACAGACAAAAAAACAAACAAACAAACAGAGGTGTTTGTAGACACCAAAAAAAAAAAAATTTAAAAAGAAAAATAAATGTCAACAGGTACAACAAACAGAGGTAAGAAATACAAAGTTAAGGTATGTAACAGATATGTATTTGATGGGATGCAAATGATGTGTATGAAGGGTACTGTACATACTGTGAACCCTCCATATGTGTGCGCAGTCCATATCTATATGTAAATGCAGATGTGCATAGGGCAAGGTACATACTGCAACTGTTAATGAAGGCTAGACATATATATGTAGCTGAAGGTTGCTATGTCCACATATCTATGTAGGTTGTAGTGTGTGGCATTGAAAACAGCAAGCAGTGCAGGTATATGTCATGTGGTGGTTAAATGCTGTGGGACTGAGACAGTGAGGCCTGCTACAGCTATATGGCCTGAGGACAGCAAAATGCATTCTACACAACACTGTGCAATATTTTTACAAAATTGTATGTCTCACAACTGTTTAATGATTCATATTCCCAACATGAAAGGTGGCCATTATATGTGTCTATATGTGCATGTATATGTACAGCAATGGATGTTTACAAGTATGTGTATATATACCTGTATATATGTGTGTGTGTGTGTGTGTGTGTGTGTGTGTGTGTGTGTGTGTGTGTGTGTGTGTGTGTGTGTATATATATATATATATATATATATATATATAGAGAGAGAGAGAGAGAGAGAGAGAGAGAGAGATATATATATATATATATATACATACATATATATATATATATATATATATATATATATATATATATATATATATATATATATATATATATATATATATATATATATATATATATATATATATATATATATATATATATATATATATATATATATATATATATATATATATATATGGGTCTGTATGACTTGATTGACAGTTCATATGATCGACTGTTTACTTGTACAGTTCATTTGATCAACAAGCATTTGCCCCCTTCCCCAATGTTGTGTGACCCTGGAGTTGATATATATAGTTAGGGGGTGTGGGGCACAGCCCCCCACATTGAGGGGGTGTGGGGGGTGAAGAAGCCCCCAACCTAAAATGCTTGTCAATCAAATGAACTGTCGACCAAATAAACAGTCGATCATATGAACTGTCGACCAAGTCATATAGATATATATATATATATATATATATATATATATATATATATATATATATATATATATATATATATATATATATACATATATGTATATATATATATATATATAGAGAGAGATAGAGAGTGAAAGAGGGAGACACGGGGTCAGACATACTGCAACAGGTGCCTGGTGACCAACGCATTGACTGAACACCAGTGTTGATACTGCAGTACCATACCCCATTCCAAAACACTTTACACACTAACTACCAGATAGGTGGTTGCCTGCCCAACACTGAAGGTGTCAGAAGGGAACATGAGACATGGTGTACAGTAGCCTCCCCTCTGATAATCACAGTTCCACACTAGTCTTGTAATCCCTCTACATGGTACGTGTCATCACAAAAGGTGTGCCATCTAGGGAAATATAGGTCAGTGTACCCCCTACTCCTCACAATGCCCCATGTGGTATGTACCTCACATGACAACCACAGCAAGTGGAAAGGCCACAGACATACCTAACAAAGAGTGACACTGCCCCAAACACATGCCCTATGCAGACTGACTCACAAAACCACAGCTAGAGTGCATTGCATACATCATACACAGAGGTTACCACTGCCAGACATACAGAGGTATGTCACACCCATAGCAGTTGGCCAACCACCATGACAACACCTCATATTCCCTCTGGGCTACATGACCTATGGCCCTAATCCATGTCAACGCACTGAACAGCACATGCTGGAGGTACAGGTTCCTATACACAAATATGCCATACTCTGGACTAAACTACGCAGCATTAATAAACATGGCTCATCATTAGTAGATGTCATACATACCCATGATGAATGTTATGGAGATAGGTAATATGCCCTGTGAGTCACCTCTGTGTATCCGATTGACAGGAGCAAGTGTAATCACATTACATGTGTGTCAAATGGCAGGGTAGCATATGGCTAGGCTGCTGTAGGCCCCAGCCCAATAGTGTAGTACCTACCTATGACACAATGCGCACACACATGTACTCAGTGCAATACCACCTATATGAGGTGGAATGAGTGTGATACTGACTGTGTGAAAGGTCTATAAAGGTGTGATAGCTTAGCGTGAGGATGTGTCTGTCATGGTAGTTTGTGACCTAGGTGTGAGGGCAGAGAAAGATGTGTCAGTTATTGGGATGCAGACATAGTAGGATGGCATATGTTGTAACGTAGTACCCAGTGTATGACTGTGGTGTCCCATTGTAGGCTGTAGCAGTACATGTATGCTCAGTAAGTGGTACTTCTGGTGAATCCAGGTCACATATGAACTGTTGCACTACCTGAAGCTGTAGGCCTAAACACCACAGTATGGTGTATGTTTACATTCCCTGGTATCACTGCCTTGTGTGTTTCCTGTAGTCTGCACAGATTACATTCCTCAGGCATAGGTATCTGTACGTAGGGGCACACAGTACTATAAGGTACCCAGGTAATGCTCATCTGTGTTGGCATACATTTGTGTGTTGTATGTTTGACTAATGTGTGTGTAATGATGCCTGTACCATGGGCGCAATCACATGTGTGTTACAGGGTATGTGTGTGTACCTAGCAACATGTATACTCTGTTACAGCAGTATGGCAGCTATATTAACAACCGTGCACATATGTTAGGTAGGTATGGCATCAAAGACTAGGGTGGTTTACTGTTAATACTGTAACTGTACATTGCATTGGATGGCAATATCTGTCATGCATTAGCTTGATATATACCCCCAGCGTGAGGTTGTTCATTGTATCCAATACAGTGTGTCAAGTACTGGTGTATACTGGTTTGTTGTATGGAATGCGGCAGCCACTGTCAGGCAGTTATGGGCTGAGCACTGATAAGTGGTATTGAAGGTGTGTATCCTCTGATAGACAGACAGATGCTATATCTGGCAGTTAAGTGATATCTGTACTTCATAATGTTAAGTGTGCCACATGACTTGCTCACACATATTGTTTAATTGTCTTCCAGGGTTATGGCTCATCACCGCAATCCTGTGTATACAGTTGCAGAGGAGGAGGTCATACAGGCCAGCCTGTATCAAAACTATGCACAGCTTTTTTCCAGGGCCAGCCAGCACTAGCATGAGCGCACTGCACTGTGGCAAGATCTTGTTCGCCGGGTAAATGACATAGGCATGCAAAACCGGACATATGAGCAGGTACACCATCACTGCAGTGATTTAATCAGACATGTCCAGCAGCGTGCATCTGATATCCATAGGCAACAGCTTGCCACAAGTGGTGGTGTGCCCATACATCCCCCTCTCATCAGAGTGGAGGAGCTGCTCCTAAGCATGGTGGCTCCTGGCCTACAGCAACAGCAACATTGTGCATGTGTCATCATGGAGGCCAGAGCTACCCAGCAGGACGACATGGAGCGTGCAGGTAATATGCCCTAGCTGTAGACTACTGTTACCTGTATTGTTAGAATATCCTTATGTGAGATGTGTACTGTGTGTTTAGCAGTTGTGCTGCCTCTCGTGTGCAATACTGATATTTGGAATAGTATCTCCACACCTGTGACTGTTGGCTGTTGTTCCATTGTAGATTAGCACAGTCACTCATGGCAGCAATGCCACTGTTGTGGCCACTGATAAACTGTGTCATATTCTTGTAGGTCCCTCTGGTGTGACAGGAGGGCAGACGGTACATGCTGGTGAGTGTGTTAACACTTTCATAATGGTAATGAAATGTGCATGTCATAGGTGAGGTGTAGGCCATGTACATATAACACACCTATGCATAATGCATGCTGTCCATGTTTGCTGTGAGACATTAATCATCACATTAAAGTCAGTAGCTGCCTCAAGCACATGCACTGCACAGTGCAGCAGATACAAGTGTGGCAGCACTGTACTGCACCTTAGATATGCATAGTTGCTACAGCTGTACACAACAGAACACGTTTATCATATGCAGTACATGAAAACATGCTATACTCATACCAGTCATTGCTTTGCACCTCAGTGTTGTGTGTGTGCAAACATATGCACCTATGCACAATATGCATAGTATGTTGTGTGTGTGCTTACATATGCCAGTATACACAATATGCACAGCAGTTGCCATCCAAACAAAGTGTCACATATATGTCCTGAATGCTAGTGGGTGTATAGGTCACTTGACACACATTGGGTTGTGTCCATGTACAAATTGTGTTCCAGGGTGTAGCCAATCACTGAACAATGACACAGTTGCAACAAAGCCATGTATACTACCATTACATTGGGGCGTCTACACTAGCACTGTATGGTCTTGTGCAATACATATTCTGCATGCTGACATGTGTGTGGTGACTTTTTACCTTGTGATACTGACACCCACCTTCACCCACTATAGAATATGTGTTGGATTGCTGGTATGTGTGTATGTGCTGTAGTGAGGAGTGTATTACTGTGCATGTGTGCATGTGTGCATGTATTCATGTGTGCATGTGTGCATGTGATCATGTGTAGACCGTAAAGTTGTTTCTGTCTTCTTCTCACAGGTGCTGAGTTAGGGCTGGCCGAATGCAGCAGGGAACCTGAAGCCACTGCCATGAATAGTGCTGATGATGAGACATGTATATTGACACAGGGAGGTTTGACAGGGTCTGTCGTTGGTCCACCAATCGACAGTACACAGCGTTCAACCCCATCTATGTGCACAGTCATACTGCCAATACATCCCTCACCACCAATGGCCATAGGCGAGGGACAGCATACAGTTGGCACTGACCAGGAAAGTGTGGTACCCATGGCACTTGCATCCCCTCACAGCAGCCATAGCCATATTCCTGGAACTGTACCACATAGGCAGAGGTCCAGGGGATCTTGGGGGAGCACCACTGGTCATATTGCCCCTGACAGGCGTGCCCTCACTGGTCTCATGACATCCAGTATGTTCCAAGCTGTAATGCAGGCTCAGGCATGTATGGAACGGTACACCAGGCAGGGACTTAGGGCGGAGAGGGCACATTACACTGCTATCAATGACAGCATCCGTGACCTTGCCGGTGCCATTCAGACTTACACCGAGGTCATTGGTAGATGTTGGGGGGAGACAATAGATGCCCTCCACAATATGTTATCCATGAGCCAGGACTGTGTGGAACGGTTGCAATGTTGACACGGACGCATGCCAGCAACAGCAACAGCTGGCAGTGGTTGCAGATGGCCCCCGGGTCACAGGCGCTCCCGTAGTGGCAGTACCAGCCCCAGCAATGCTGGGGCTGGCCTGTCCATTGACCATCCCAGTAGACCACGTGCACATGGCTCTGGTCATTCCCAGCAGGGACATGGGTCCAGTCATTCCACCTCTGCCTCTGAGGACAGTACCCAGTCAGGGTTGGTACCCGATACTGTCCGTAGCACCCCTGCAAGGCACAGGTACTGTGTCCATGGCCGGAGACAGTAATCTGTACAGCCTAGCAGGTACAGTCTGTGGCTGTCTCACAAACTACTGTATATGGCAGCCACATGATGGAGCTGTGTGCATGCAGACACACACACATTAACCAAACAACTAGGGCTCACACATACACACACACATTACATCAACATTGGACCATGCTGTACTGTTGTCCCTCACACACACACACACACACACACACACACACACACACACACACACACACACACACACACACACACAGACATGTCGATTGGATGGGTCAATGTCAAGCTCTGGCAAACAACAAAACGCTCTGTGTATATGATGATACCTGTGTCACCTCCTGTCATCTGTAACATTGATGGAGGAACAGGCTATCATGGTGCTGATGCACAGGGTGACATTATAGCAGTGTAGCAATATTAGCAAGTTGTCAACAGTAAAGTGTAACGACATCCTTGTAGGTATATCTCAGCAGACATTAATCATCAAAGCTCTGATTGTCAATGTAGCATTGTTTACACCACTGTTAGGTCTGACTATGTATTGTCCACCCATGTGCCACTTGGCTGACATGTAATGTGTTGCCAGCATGTGTTAGTGAGTGGACAGTATTTGTGTGATGTGTGCAGTACAGATTAGCAAGTGTACATCTGTGAACATGGTGGGTGTGCACTGTCTTTATGTACATGCATAGTAGACACATAGGACATGTGGCATACCCTGTTGTACACATAGTGAACATGTCACAGTATCTTTCAATGACCAGTATGCATTCTACTACAGTTATGTACTAACATGGGTAGACATGTGTGTATGACATGGGTAGACACCATGCTGTGGGTGATACTGTTAGTATCTGTCAATGATTTGTGGTCTGGTAGTATACATAACCTCAACAGCATGACTATAAGCAATTGGATGTTGTCCTGACAAATGACACACAGTCATAGGGAACTCAGTAACAGTTGTATCCTTCCAATGCTACACTATAACACTAACCAGTGGTAATTACCGCCACCCATTCCTGTGTCCACACCTGTTTGGCATATAGCCCCCTTGGGAACATGCAAACACACTAGGGATGTGTCCATCCACATCTGGTAATGCATGCAGTGGCCTACAATCCATTCCCTGGATGGAACACATATCCTACACAAGGGTATCATACAGACAGATGCCTGCAATATGATACATGCTGTATAACAGTAAGCCGACTATGGCATAGTCATCCACATGTACTATACTTCCTATCCCATCAGTACCACATTGGTGGTAGCCCTCAACATATATGTTGGGTACCAATGTGTACATACAGCCTCATGTTATGTCATGTGTCCCTTGGTATCCACATATCCATAGGTATTGTGGAGTCCCAAGGTGTGTCACATGACACATTGGAGGCCTGGATGCATACGCACAAGGTGGTTGTACACCTATAAAGACTGTCCATTATTGGCAGTCATGTTTATGTATGAACATGCCTGACATATACCCCAGGCATATACCCTCACTCACACTACTGTAAAGTAACTGTCATGGGTGTGTGTGGCACAGATGACCTTGGCAACGGATCACAACAGTGGATGGGCCTGTCACATACATACATATGTGACCTACGATCTGAGAAGCTGCGGCACAACCTGTCAATGACAGCAAATGTAGTCATGTAGTATGCAGGCTTCACACCTATTTACTGATTAAGGGAACATGTACACATATATATTTGCAACGCATATACCTGATGTGTGCAATGCACTTACTGTTGTAATCATAATATGCCATAACATAGTAAAAGCAAGGCCCACACTGCATTGACCAAGAGTGACACACACACAGTCAGCATTTGCAGGATTCAAACCCTTACTTAACTAGGTTATGATACTACAGAGAGACGCATTAACATGGCACGCTATTTGCTTTACTGGGTGGTTTCCCTTCTCCGTCTGTATTTCTAGGGTGCTGACATCATCAGTCTTTTCAAAGAGGAATGTACATCTGTAGTGTGTTTTCCCAATCTTCAAAAAGGCCACTCCTTTCATAGAGAATTGCACACACCCCCCACACATAGTCAGCATTTGCAGTATTCAAATCCCTACCTAACTAGGTTATGATACTACAGAGAGATGCATTATCGCAGCGCGCTATTTGCTTTACTGGGTGGTTTCCCTTCTCTGTCTGTATTTCTAGGCTGCTGACATTATCAGACTGAACATGGTAATGTGTGTACACTTTGTTTTATGCCATTCCAGGAATGGTCCATGTGGGTCGTCAGGTGTCAACAGCTGGAACAGGAACTCATAATCCTTACCTTGTGTGATCTATCTGTGGACACATCAACATTCCTTCGTATGTCAACACATAATTATGCAGAGCTTGTTGGTTTTGTGGATACTACATATGTCTGGGATGTTGATAAAGGGCTATTCAAAGTGTATGTGAGACATGTGTAGCTGTGTTCAGTGATGTATGTCCTGTGTGACTGCCTTGCAAACAGTCTAGCATGTTTGGGAACCATGATCCGCACATGAACATACCACGGTTAGTAGGGTTGTGTGTATGTTAGCTTCCAGTAGCTTGGTTTATGACTTCAACCATGATGGACTCCATGGCTTGCAGATCATACTTCATAGGCATACTGGACTGTACATCCCATGGTGTGTTGTGCACCAACACTTGTGTGGAGTGCCATATGTTGCTGTAACACATTCAACGGTTCCACATCCTGTGTAGGGGGGGAGGTTCAGCTGACTGTTCAGGTGCAGGATCTGTTTGTTCTGTAGTTTATGCATGACACATATTGGTAATCAATGTAGTCCACTTGATGCCATGCATTTAGCATTGGGGGTAGCTGTTCATCCATTCTACATATGATATCTCCTGGTATGATGATATGGACTATCGTCGGTGGGAGGTGGGTATGTATATATGGGCCTGTCTATCAGGATGTCGGCATTGTCAGTCAAGTACAGTTGGCCCTGACTCATGACATATATGTGTGTACATTGCTATATATGACATAGCTGTCGGAGGTGTCATGATTCAGTCTGGACTCCTTCTCAGCTACTCTTTACAGAACACCAACACACCTGAGCACTAATCCCTGATATACTCCTTTACACACTTAACACCCTACTGATCCTTTGTCATCTGGCTACAGAGTATGTCATGATGATATCCAGGCATGTCCAGGGGTCGGCTTTGTGTGCAATCTCCAGTCCAGCTGGTGAATATTGTGATGTAGACACAATGTCACGTCTGCCTCATGTACACAGACAAGACTCTCCTCCTCACAACAAACCCAAATATATGTGTGAGATGCACCTATAGAGACATACAGGGTGCTGAACTCTCTCAACCCATGACTGGCATAGTCTATCAGGTGGTGAAGATAACCACACACACCACATATCAGTCTCACATATCCTCTGGCAACAGCACTCAAACCACATTATCACACATACACATACACATTCTCGGATGCTGTAAATGAACTCTGCCTAAGCAGCAGGGACCTCCACATCAGGCACACACACAACTGCTACCCCACTACAATTCCCACATCTCACATAGTTCACAATGTCAGGGTGCCACACAGTCACTTGCCTTTGGGCTACACAACACACATAATACAGTTGTGATAGGTGACACTTATTGTCAGACACACTGACGTACCACTCACCAGCCCATACAAGGGAATAGTCCCTTTGTGCTGTCTGCCGTGTGTCAGGATCTTCCACATAACACATGCAGACAGGTCACTAGAAAGCAAGTACAGGACTGGCACCATCATTGTCCATGCTGGTGCGTAAAACCTCAGATGTTACTCCCTGGACCACATGACATGGTACATGGAGGAACAGTGTCATGAGGTAGCCCAGGCCAGTATGACCATGACCTTGTCTAGCATCTTACACCCACCAAGTATGATGTCACAGCATACAGACAAACATATCACGTTTAACACTTGGCTAACAGATTGGTGTCATTCATAGGGGATACAGTGTCTGTCAGCCTGTGGTGACATGCTCAACATGCCACATAGATTCACTATGGACAGCTTGCACCTGTCACCCTTGGACCTTTGAATGCTGGCTAAGGCTCTTGCTACCACCATAGTGCATTTGTTGAGCAGGGCTCAAAAGACAAACCCACCTACATAGACATTACAGGTTAAATAACACTAAGGGTAATGTTGCTCAACACCAGATGTGCTACCCTCATATTGCGGCCACTCAGGACTCCCCTCAGTATGGGGGATAGCAATATATGTGCACTAACAGACACCTAGTTCAGGGTCACATATGCACACCAGCACTACCAGGTTATGTTTCATACCATGCTTTCTGACCACAGGACTTGGAACAGACAACACAACTAGGGGGTGTATCCATATACATCACAGATACACACACCTCCAGGTTAGTGGCACTGCACTAAGCATCACAGACCATACATATACAACTACCATTGTTCAAAACTGCCTTTCAGTTTGTTGCCTACTACAGACCACCCTCCCATACTCAGGAACCACACACGGCTTTCCTGGGAACAGTGGGGGATATGATGGTCTCCAAGAACACCATTATATTGGGTGACATCAGATACATGAATATTGACTGGGGATACTACTCAAGCCACAACAACCTTGCCCTACAGTCGCTACAATTTGTACATTCATATGCTATGGCACAACCAGTCACCACAGCCACAAGGGGGAATACATATTGGACATGATCATCACCGACATGGGGACTCTATGTTACACACCAGCAATATACCCCTCATTGGTAAGGTTGGAACATACAGCTATCTCAGTGGACATACATATACACTCCACACACCCATCCTGGGTAATCTTGGTGAACTTCTGATGAGTAAACGTCTCACTTCACCAAAGCAAGGTGGTATCCTTCAGAGACCTTGAGACAGTATGAAATACAGCTCCGACTGCTGAATCCTTTACATGCACATTCTATGGACTCCTAGTGGACTGCATGGATTGTGCTACCCCAAATAACAACAAGACTCACTCCTCCAATGGCAGGGGACCTGTATGATATACACCAGCCATTAATGAGCTGTACAATGTCAGGAGGAAGCTACTACATGATAGAGCACAATCACAGACGGGGAAAGCATCTGTGATCTGTACTATCAGACAGCTATGATCACTCATGTACTTATCTAAGGTCTTCTTCTCACAGACAATTGCACCAGACAAGTAGGACTATCACAAGGCCTTTGTCTGTTATGTCAGGAACCTGGGTGGACACACTGATATGCTGTGAGTCACTGCATACTGACTACACTTACCCTGAACCCACTGGCACAACCAATATCCTGGCAAACAGGTTCAGTGCAGATGTCTCCCCCCATCCCCCCTAGGGAGCAACTACCCATCCCAACAGAGTATAACCTCCCTGACACCACACAGTAACAGGTGAGTGCTGCCCTCCCCAAAGCATACATTACAGCATCAATGTGACCAGTTGGTGTCCCGGCCTGCATCTTACACAAGCTTCATGACAGATGTAACCCTCACATTACATCACTGTGCAATATTGGAGTTACTACAGGATATGTGCCCATGGAATGGCATACAGCTACAGTGTTCCCACTCCACATAGTTGGTGCCAGAATGGAACACAGACAATATTGCCCTATAAGCCTAACTATCCTGTTATGCAAAGCTATGGAGTGTATTGTCATGGGACTCTTACACATAGACATCAGGAAACTACAGACACTGTGTCCTACACATTTCAGCATTGTTGTGGGCAGATCTTGCCTCTTGAACATGTTTGTATTCTTTTGACAGTTAACAGGTCCATCAGCATAGGGACAGTTGTACACGCAGCCTACCTGAAGCTTGCTAAACCCTTCCACACAATAACCCACTGGGCCATTATGCATTGGCTCACCAGCATCGATATGGACACATATCTCACATGATGGATTGCTACCTGGATCAGAATTGCAGGTGCCATGTCTGACTATACACCAGTTACACGTGGCATCCCACACAGCTCAGTCCTGGGACCTCTCTTGTTCAGTATATATTTGTCTGATGTACAGGCTACCACAGGGGGAATATGGCTGACCTTGTTCACACTTGACTGCAAACTGGTGCCGTGATTACCTCTCCAGCTGCCACATGCGTACTCCAACAGGGTCTCTCAGAGATGGATGACTGGTGCCTGAGCCATGGCCTACAGCTAAATGCCATTAGTTGCATAGTCATCCCCTTTGGGAATAACAACATGCCCACACATTAACACATTGGTAGTACTCCATTACATATGGTAGGTGTTGGTAGGTGATTGGGGACATGACTTGTTCGTACTGTCACCTTTGACATTCACGTTGCCACAGTGGTTGAACAGACCTTCTATATAAGCAACCTTATCCCATATGGTTTCACATCTAGATCGAGTGATGTCATTGTGCCCCTGTACTAATAACAACAGTGCTTGGTTACAATGCCACCTTTGGGGTGTACCTTACCCAACACCTGCAGCAACTGTACTTGCCACAGATACCCAAGCAACAGCCACCCCTCAACAATACCCATGAATCACATATCTCACAAAATCAGTGTGCCTCACAGTCACAGCCCTTAAGGCCAAACAACACACCAAATACAGTTGTTATAGGGGACTCTATTGTCCGGCACACTGACATCCTGCTCAACTGACTGAACAAGGAGAAGGTCACTGTAAGCTGCCTATCAGGTGGCAGGATCCACCACATAATGCAAGCACTCAGGTCACTCCAAAGCAGGTACAAGTACGCTATGCTTAAACATGTAAAATCGGAAAAAAAAAATGTAATTACTTTTTTCCATTTTGCATCGGGAAGCATTGCCAATGGCCGTATATTTGGCCATCGAGTGCCTGAATAGTGCAAGAGCTGCTGCACACAATATGGACAATGAGCGAACCAGAAACGAGCCCCTGAGATGTGCACGAGCGAGCCTACACTATTCCAGCATGGACACCACTGCTATATGCTAATTACCTCATTTGCTGGTGAAAACCATGCAAATGAGATGAATTATTGATCCAGAAAGCAGGCAGGCATCTGTGCAGGAAAAGTGTAACCTGCAGGAAATGTATTTGGTTACTAACCGAATACATTTCTGCAAATTATAAACGGAGGCATGATAGCTCAGAAGAAAGTATGTATTCAATGTAGTAGGCATGCCAGTGGCCAAATATATGGCTGTTGGCATGAAAAATAGTTGCAACATTATAAAAAACAAGTTTTTTTTTTTTTTTGAGCGATCTCGGCTGTTTGAGCATAGGGTAGTGGTGCACAAATGGGACTGGCCCGAAAATAAGAAAAAAAAGGGGGAAATAAGCTTTTAAACCCAAATCAGCATTTTGCCATAATAGTCAATGGCATGCATAAGACAACAATACCAGGGAATAGTGGTTGCTAAGGGGGAAGAATCAGCGTGACTGTGGTAACTATGAATTAGCATTCTGTTTTAGGCAAATGAGGGGACTGATACTGAATCATAGACTTCCTCTCATTGTTAGCTTGCACCCAATTGTGTAGGTGCAGCAACACCATTGTATAAGTCTAAGAGGTGGATGACCTCATAAGGGGATGTGTCATGCATGCTGTAAGCTTATTGGAACTCTGTAGCCCATGTTTGCTCTTAGCTAAGCACAGCTAAGGAAGGGGGTGTGTCTGAGGCTGTCTAGCAGTGTTTACATTGCCTAAATGGGTGTGCGCAGACAGCACTCAGTTTTAAACAAAAAAAAACAAAACAAAAAAAAAAAAACAGGAAATAGCAGCTCTGTTTACATCTCAGCACTGGGTATGCATGACACACCTCAGGACTTAAATGGGAAGGCAATGGGAAGGGAAAACAGCTGTAGGAAGGCAATCAAGGAGAACTAGCATAGCAAGCAGGTGAAATGTATCAGAATCAGCCAATTACAGATAGAACGGGCTAGCACACTACCATAAACTATGCAAACACCTTTCAGTCTAGTTTGTCCCACAAACTCTACACCACTGGTGTACACAGATGGGGAAATTTTATCTGACAAAAATAATAAAATGTCAGGGGCTCCTGCCGCTCTCATACATCAATATGTGCAAGAGGCTGAGGGTGGTGAGGATGTGAATGCTGATGACCATCCCACAGTGAGGAGGAGGAGATGAGTGTACAGACTCAGGGTAACCTACCAGGGGCTATAGGGTGGACAGGGACAGTCTACAGCAAATTGTTGAGCTGTGCCAACCACGCCTCACACACAGAACCAACAGAGGGGATCCCATCCCAGTGGATACCAAGGTTTGTGTAGGCTTAAGAATACTAGCCACAGGTACCTTCCAAAGGGCAACTGGAGATATCATGGGGATCTCACAGGCTTTTGCATCCAGGGTACTCCACTAGTTCCTGGATGCCATCTCAGCACATTTCAGTGAGCACATATATTTCAGCAACACCCATGAGGCGTTGACCATCAATATGCATCTCTTCCACCACAGAATACCCTGAGGTAGTGAGTGCTACATACACATCAAAGCACCACACATTGAGTGGGGTAGGGTATACATAAACTGCAACAACTTCCCCTCCATCAACTGCCAGGTCAAGCTCGATGCCCAGGGCATTATCTTGAATGTGTGTGCTGGCAGCCCTGGAAGCTATTACTACTCCCACATCTGGCATATGACACAGCTGTGCCAGTCATTTGCTAGTGGGGACATCCCATACAGCCACCTAGTGGGGGATGCTGGATATGCACTGGAGCTGTGGCTGATGACACCTCTCAGAAACACAAACACCTGAACAAGAACTCCATAATGAGGCACACACACAAACCAGAATCATAACAGAGTGTGATTTTGGGATGCTCAAGTCACATTTCCACTGCCTGAACAAATCCGATTGAGCCTTGCAGTACTCTCCAGCTACATGTACACAAATGTTCATAGTATGTGGCATGCTACACAATATGATCCTGCAGTAACAGCTGCAGCAGGAACAGCACAGGACATAGCCGCACAGCCCCCCAACATTGCTAAGGCTATCACAAGCAGAGTGACCCGGAGGAGGAACTACCTGAGCCTGCCCATGTAGGCAGAAGGAGGCATGCCCAGTATGCCCATGTCTTGGCAAAGTGGCAACTCATAGCACATACATGGACATGGTAGGCACACAGGGCATGACACCTCTCTCTGACTCACAGATGCAGTAAAAAGGATGCCAAACATGACACTACCTGAACTTTACCATGTATAGGGAGTGTACTACGTGCATCCAACATAGTCAGCCCTCCAGCACTGTCCTTAATACTGGCCCAGCCACAAGGTAAGTCACTCTTCCTATTAGTTACTGAATGGAGTAGTATGTGCTGATGGTTGTATCTATGGTATGGACGTGAGCATGCAAGTGAATTGGATGGCTGAATGGGATGGCAGCAGATAGTGAACACCTATATGGGCAACATGAAATCCATAACAAGTACTGGTGTTGACATACTAGGTAGTACTAGACAAGGTGACAAATCCCACTGCAGTACATGTGCTGGCCCAAATGTGTGTCCATAGAACACACATGCATGTCAGTGAGGCTCATATACCCACCCCCAGCCTCAGCCAGCATGACAGGTGTAGATGACCATAAAGAAAGGGTGTGCTAAGGCCCCCAATTGATGGCAATGATGAACAGCCCCTCTCCAGACCTACACAGACAGACTACAACAGGTCTGGCAGTTGTATGTTAGTTCTGAAGGGTAAAAAGTCTGAAACTGAAATGTAGGTCAATAAAACCTAAGATCTGTACTCATATGCCTTCAATCTCCATGATAGGTCAGAATACTACATAAAATGGAAGCCAGCAGAGTACCTGAAATACCAGTACAGTCATAACAAATGTTTAAAGTCGTCAGGTGTGCCCCCACTCCCACAATCCCATATAGAAATGCAGTAACATGTAAGTGTGAGGAGTAATATCAGTGGAGCACAGATTACCTGAGCTGGCCCAATCTACAGGATAAATTGTTGCATGTATACAATATGCAGGAGTCTGTGTGTTAGGTTGTTGTGTGTTCAATATTGTCTGGAAGTGGTCAGTATGTAGGCATGGGGGGTTGTGTCCCAGTTACCTATGGACAGTACTGTGGTTGACAAGGCCATGCTCTGACAACTGCAGTGCCAACCACAATGTAATACACATGTCAGAAGTTGCCCATACTCACTGTCCAGATTTCAATATCTATCACTGTCTGAAAGTTGGACATGCTATAAATGTGGGCCCATACATACACACAATACACAGGTGGAAGTACCCTAGACAGAGTGCATAAAAATGTAACTCTCAACTGCACACAACTTCAGAATTGTACATACAGGTTAGCAGCACATTAGTTGTCTATGTAGTATGGTATACTGATGTAGTCTGGATAATCACTGGCAGCTTTTCTCCCCAGGACTCCATTGAAAATGGGTTCATTTTGGCCCAATGGACTATCCTGGTAAACCAACTGCAAATAAATAAATAAAATAAATAATAAATGAACACACAATGTAAACAAAACAGATTTCCTGTAAGCAAACCTATTATGCAAGTATGCACGGACAGATTATATAAAGTAAGGGCAAGTGGATTATAAGAATTAAGATGCAGGGGGTGTTAAATGCAGAGAATGTACATAAAATACAATGTTAATAGTACATACATAATTAAGAGGTAGTTAAAATCTGTAACATGATTGCATAATGTGAATCACCTCTGAGGTACTGTGAGAATAAATGGAGAAAATGTACTTTAGTTAATGCAGACAAATTTGATTATGTCACAAAGAAACATTTTAAACATAAAATCTTCCATACTGATGTAATAGTAATTAATTCTTTTCACACGCACATAACTTAAAACGGTCATGCTAATAATGGATATGAGACTGACAGCATGCAACACTGTGACAAAGGGAAATAAATGTGATATTAATGTTGATAACATGCTGATTGAGATAACAGCAAGGACAGTGGGCACATTAAGGGCTATTAGCATAGACTGTAGTTATTAAATATGACATGTATATGCAGGAAATATATGTCTGATAACTGACAGTAGTGCTGTATTCCCCACTTCATCATGTATAAACAAGAAAAAATGAGCCCAACAGCTGTTGAGTCATACATATCAGAAAAGAGCATTTGTTGCCATCTGTTGTCATTTGGCAACCATAGGTAGGGGCTATATTACCTTGAAACGTGTATTAGACAAGCATGTTTTATATTCATGCACATCCTAAACAGTAATATAATAATAGTCAAAATACACTAGTGACAAATGGCACCACAAATCTGATGACATTTTAGTAGTTCAAGGTGTCTACTTCTTAAATGGAGAGCATCTATTACATGATTATACTGGCATGAATGAGTCAAAGGAGTAATGGCTGGATTTGAATTGACTACCTAAGATCGCAAAGGATAAAACACTCCCTGAATCACATGTGTCACAAAACATGTTGTTTTACATTTCTGACAGAGTACGTTTGAAAGGATGACATTACCATTGTGTAATGAGGATAAAGGTAAGAAGGTGGCTAAAGAGTATAATAACAATGCATGGGTAGACATACTGTATGCATTAGAAACCTTCTCTACAGAACACTACAGACAAATGCACACACTGACAGTAGTTAATCATTGCTGGATTAAGACCTCCTACCTATTTAGTTAAGCAGCCTAGAGAACATAGTATCAGCAGCAAGCACCATAACAAATCATATTACAACTATGATGTAGTTCAGTTTTGACACCAAGATGTAACCATTGTGTTTCCAAAACTGAGCATTGCCTAAAGGTAAAAGAAATTTATAGGGTAGCCCTCTGCCAATGAATATGTCTCCTAAGTGGAAGTTTACAGAAGGGGTGCAGTCACTAAGACAATTGTACCTGTCAGTGCGCACATTCACACTAGTTAACCAATGCTGGATTCAAATGCCCTACCTATTTATTTACACAGTATTATCCACTATCGCCACAGGAGAAGTCTGACTGTTATAGTGAGAGACTGCACTTATGAAAGGATGACTTCCTCAATGTGTTGCAGAGAACATGTTTGTGTTAAAAGTTGGATGGGGAATCCTCTCCCAGGTTAAATTCTTCCCCTAAGTGGAAGTTGATGTAGCACATCTCTTCAGAAAGCTATTTATACTTGATATTGAAGCCACACACTCAATTTTACCACTGTGAGATTCAAATCATCTTCCTAACTAGTTACAACATCTGCAGTACACAATATGAATCTCAAGTGCCACAGAAGAATTCTGCCTCTGAAGGCAAGAAGAATTCACTCTTGACAGGATGACCTCATCAGTGTGTTGCAGAAAAGATGTTTATGGTAAAAGTTAGAAAAAGTGCAGAAAGATCTGTGTCCAAAGTTAAATGCTTATCCAGAGTGGAAGTGAACACAACACACCTATTGTTGAGGCTTGCTTACCCATCTGTAAAACTACACACACACACACACACACACACACACACACACACACACACACACACACACACACACACACACACACACAAATGCATCACTGTCAGATTTAAACCACCTACTTAACTATTTACACAGTCTAGAAATACAGTATGAATTACACAAGCCACAGAAGAAGTCAGACTTTAATGATATGAAAATGTCCATTTCTAAGTAATAAAACTTCACTGTTTCAGACATCAGCTACAGTGCATAACAGGTTTTGGGGCAAATGCATCTGTCTTTAAAGGCCAGAGTAACATCCCTGGGGTCGTCCAATATATTTACATACTTCTCTGCTAACATCCATATACTGTCATTCATGTAGATTGTGTTAGTGTTAGGTACATGTACCTGTTTTACATATGGAGTTTCAATGGCAACTACAATCTAAAACATTGGATGATCAAGCGAGCTTCCATGACAGTTCATCCTGAGATGATTGCATGCAAATAGTAACCATTTATTGTGTTACTGTTGGTTATCTTGGCTCATGCTTGCACAATGTCTATTGACAATACAAACATACACTTCCTAAATATTACAGTGCACTTCTGAATAACAGTGATGGGTTTTGGACTATGTTTGAGAAGGTTACACATCATTGTAAAAACTTGCAAGCATAACCATTGTACTGCAGACTTACATTAACAGATATAATTATTTTAGTTAACATCACTGTGAAATCCAGACATCTTGGATTTAAACTTTCAGTAACACATTTAGAAGTTGTACAACCTACTCATATGATGGTCTGCTGTATTTAATTCTCTCCATGAAGCACACCACTGACAAGCTAATTTGCAAGGCTGAGTACAAAGTATCAGTGCATGCATAGCATAATCATATCTTAGAATGATAATTAACAGTGGTCTGTGTTGCTCCATGCTGACCTTTGCACAAATAAACACTATACACATACACCCATGTCTAAAACTGATGGAATATAGAACAGGTATTTATTATGGTCATGTTCATTGTGGTCATGATATACAGATGTGTCATGACAACTGCAGTCATTCACTCCTAATATGTATGATACTAATTTATTACAAAACATATGATGGACAAAACATGTTATTGCTGGTGGAAATATGGCTTATGGAAACAGGTTTGAATCACTGAGGTTTTTCTAATGACCTAGAAGGCATGGGAAGAGGTGAAGAGTTTGTCACAAAAACTCACATGCACACATACTAAGAAATAAGTTTATGGTTTATTTCTGAACATATTTTTGTTGTTACTCTTTGGTTTATCATCATAATTATTTAGCTCATTACATCTGAGTGATACCTCCAGGTGCATCTGCAGATAACTCCTACTGACGCTGCTAGGCTTCAAATGTTGCTTGTTCATATTTACATCAATAATTCCAAACCCATTCCATGCACAAGGTTTTAAAATATTTCATCTTAAAGTTTACACAATGGGAAATTCAATTGCATTGTCTTACCAAGTAAGAGAAGTAGAATGCAGCTATAAGACAGTTGAAGTATACACTGTACAAACATACCACTGCCCAAACCAAGGCCATAGGGTATTGTAATAATATCTGTACAGTAAAGATTAGAGCAATGATCATTAAAGTTGTGAGTACGGCAAGGATATACAAGTTAATTGACATCTCTCTCTCCCCACACCATATCTGCAACAATAATCTAAGCACACTAATCAATGGGTATGTTTTACACCAAACCTACTGTTGGGACATATGTCCTATTGTTCAACAAATACTGAAATCTTTTTCTATTAATGTTCCATGTTGAAATACTATCATTGGTGGCCTGTTGCTGTCAATGTAACCTGCATGCTGTTGTAATGGCCACTGTAGTTCCATTTATGCATGTGTTCTGTTTCCTATGCAACTGTTCCAAATCTATTGTTTTGGGTTATGGGAATATATATGCATGCTATTATAACTAATCCTGGATTATGTTGACTACTACTAACCCACATATGTTCTAAAACTGTAACACCATAGCACGTTTGGGAAGGTCGGTCCCAGCGGACCCACCTCTCCCACCTCATCTGGCCATGGCACAGGGCCCCAGCATGTCTGGGACCCACCCTGGACGTCCTCTTCCACTGATCCTGCACCACCTTTGGGTGAAACTGCTTCACAGAATGGGTCTCATCACCCCCCCCGGGAGTGGGCCTGGACAGGATCCTGTCACTCGAACTCAGGTCTGGGGTTTGGTGCATAGTGAGCTCCAAAAGGAGTTTGGAGATATGCTACGCCAGCTTGAGGGATGCATGGGGTATTAGAGGGTCAGCCTGCCCCTCCTGCTCAGCCCCCAGCACAGCCACCTTCGGGGCCATGAAGGTGCAGTGGTGACTGCCCATCGGTGGTGAACTCAGTCCCATTGTTTCCATTTGGGGGCTCATGGGCTTCCAATTTCCAAACACCCCTCCCCATCCAAGGTGTTTACCTCTCACATGTGTCATATGCCACCCCTGTATGCTGTCTTGTCTGTCTAGTCTGTCTTCCTACCCAACATACCTCCCCAAATATACCTACTATCCATCCCTAAAATCTCACTCTCACCTTAACAAAAAAAAAAAAAAAAAAAAAAAAAAAAAGGCAATCTGTTCCCAAAAAAAAATTTGTCCCCTACATAGCTGTCCATAGGTTCATAGGTTCATAGGTAGGTACTAGGCTATCTGTCTGAAGGCATTTATAAGCCTAGCCAAAATGTGTTGGCTTTCACTGCCCCCTTAGATTAGTTCCCTGTGCCTCTGTCCAGTAGATCCACTGAAGTGTTCCCCGGGGTAAACTTTTTGTTTCCCATCCACTCATCAAGGTTTCTTTTGAAGAGTGTTAGGGAGGAGCTCTGCCTAATATAGACTGGGATCTTGTTCCAAAGCATGGGAAGTCTCTGGAACAGGAATCTATCCCATCAGCACATCCTATTTATTGTTGTGGTGAGGTTTAGATCTCTATAGCATGTGGCTTGAGGGGATAAGGTTTACTTTAGGTGGAGCATGTCCATCAATTCTGGGTTGGACATGGCCTTGTATGTCAGGCAGAAATCACCTCTGAGTAGGCGGTATGCAACTGAGTACAGCTGGAGTTTCTTCAATCGAGCTGCATAGGGCATCTGTTTGAGGCCAGTGATACTCTTGGTGAGGTACTTCTGTGGTCTTTCCAGCTGTTGCAGGTGTCTTGTAAGGTACATCCCAAATGGGGCATTGTACTCTATGATAGGTCTGATGAGTGATAAGCAGAGGGGCACAATGACCTCTTTTGATCTGGATGCGAACATTTTTGTGATTAGGTGGGCCACATAGAAGGATTTTCAAACCATTTTGGCAATGTGATTATCAAAGGTGAGATTACTATCTACTTGGGATCCCAGATCCCTTATTACATCTTCTGTATTTAGGGGACTACCACCTATGTGGTAGTTTGTGGGTACTTTGTTTTTTCCAAAGAGGATCACTATGCACTTTCTGGCATTTAGCTTGAGGTAATGATTTTGACACCAGGTATCCGTCTCAGTGAGACCCTTTTGGAGGATGTTTGTGTCAGCCAGAGAGTCAATTATAGCCCCTAGTTTACAGTCATCTGTGAACTTGGTCAGCCATAGTCCTCCTGTGCTTGCCTGTACCTCTGAGAAGTATATGCCAAACAGAAGGGGTCCTAAGACTGAGCCAAGGGGAATGCCACTTGAAACTGGTTTAGAATCAGACCAAGCTCCCGCAACACTCACCATGTGGGTTTCTCCATGAGCCAGTTGACAAACCATCTTGTGACATAGGGGTTTATGTTCAGACTGGTGAGCTTGTCTATAATACCAGAATGGGGAATGGTGTTGAAGGCTTTAGCAAGGCCTAGATAGGCTGTGTGTACCACCTTTCCCTCATCTATAGCCTTAGTAACTGTCTCAAAGAAGTCCACCAGGTTTAGGAGGCATGATCTGTCCTTAACAAAGGTGAACTGGGTAGGGTCCAGTGTTTGCTGGTTCCCAATGTCTCTGTTAATGAGTTCCCTGATGACGTACACCATAGCCTTGCAGACCAAGCTAGTCAGGCTTATAGGGCGATAGTTCCCGGGGTCTGTTGTGGCTCCACCTTTGTGGAGCAGAATAACTGTTGCTGTGCACCACTCTATGGGTATGTAGCCTGTGGAGAGGCTGTGTTTGAACAGTGTGTTTAGGTGAGGGGTTAGTTCATCTTTCAGCTCATGTAGGACACAGCCTGGAACACCATCCAGTCCCATTGATGCTGTGTTTTTGGCTTTGGAGAGGGCTGTTTTAACCTGATTGTCTGTGATTTCAGGGACTCTACATTCTTCTGGTATATTTATGGGCCCTTTTGGGGGTGAGAGGGGGGTGAAGTTTGCGCTGAACCTGTCTGCCAGAATGTTGGCGATATCGGTCAGTTCAGTGTATTTTGTGCCATTCTGCACTAACTCCTAGCAGATTTGAGCATTGCCACTTAGATTCTTGACATAGCTAAAGAATGCATTGTGGTTATCTTTGGAGTCCTTGGCAATTTTTCTTTCAGCTCGCCTTGGATAATTTTATGAGGGATCGTAGTTTCTTGCTGATACTGATCAGGGATGTCTTCCCTTCTTGGGATTTTACTTTTTTCTGTACTAGTTTCCTCCTTCTATTGTATAGCTTGTTTATGGCAGGAGTCCACTAGACTGGTTTGCTTTTCTTGGAGGAGTGAGTCTTGGTTTTGCTTGGGATGGCATGATCCATGCATTCTTGTAGGTGCCCATAGAATGCATTAGTAAAGGATTTTGCGGTTTGGAGAGCATTATCCTTTAACATGGGGCTTTAAAACTTTCCACCTCGGTCTTAAGTAACGTGAAGTTTGCTTTTGGAAAGTTTTTCACGGTGGTTTTCTTGTCCGGGGGTGGGGGCGGAATGTGGATATCCAAAGTGATTTGTTTATGGTCAGATCTAACCAGTGAAGGGTTGACCTCTGGTGTGGAACACTGGTAGCTCATGTTGGTGATGAACAGGTCCAATATGTTGTCACCTCTGGTTGGCCAGTTGAACCAGGTCATTCTGGTTTATAAATTCTAGGAAATGTTGGGCAAGGGAGTTAGTACTTGAGTAGTTCTACCAGTTAATGTTTGAGTAATTGAAATCACCCAATATTAGGGTGTTTGGTAGGACCTTTAAGTTTCCCAGTGTTTCCAGAAATGCGGAATGGGGGTCCTGGAACATGGTGGGTGATCTGTAGCAAGCTACAATTTGAATTGCAGTTTTGCCCATTGTTAGTTGCATGTGGATGATCTCTGAAGCATCATGCTGTACCACTAACCTGGAGGTGTGAGTATCCTTGATGAATATGGATAAGCCCCCGCCTTTTGTATTTTGGTTTGGGTTCTGTGACTGAAATGTATGGTATGAGTTGTAGACTGGTAGTGCTGGGTTGCTCTCTGGAGCCTTAAGCCAGGTTTCTGTTACTGCACATATATCGATTTTCTCCATAATGAGGAGTGCCTCGAGTGCGTTCATTTTGAGGTTTAGACTTCTGGCATTGAGTAGCATTACCCTCAGTTTTTTGTTACTTGTGCTATTTACGGCGGTGGGTTTGTCTTTTGAGCTTTGCTTAAAAAAGACACTATGGGGGTGGCACAAGCCTTGGCCAGTATTCAAAAACCTAAGGATGATAGGTGCAAGCTGTCTCTAGTGAAGCAGCGTGGCTTGTCGAGCATGTCATCCAAGGCAGACAGACACCGGATCTCCTTTGAATGACACCAGAAACTTAGCCATTTGTTGAAATCAAGAATTTTTTCTTTATACTGTGGTATCATTCTTGGTGAGGGCAGGATGCTACTCAGGGTCAAGTTCATACCCGCCTGGGCTACATGATCAGAGAGCTCTTCCATGTCTCTTTTCATGTAGTCCAGGGAGGTACGGCTCAGGTCATTCACACCAACATGGACAATGAAAGTGTTATATTTGTCCTTGTTCTGGAGAGACCTGCGTGCTTGTGTTATGTGGTGGATCCTGGCACCTGAAAGGCAGCTAACAGTAACCATCTCCTTATTCAGCCTAGTGAGTGGGACATCAGTGTGCTTGACTATAGAGTCACCTATTACTAGTATCCTGGCTATGTTATTTTGCCTTAAGTGCTGTGATTGCATGGCACACTGGTTCTGTGAAGTCTGTGTTGCATAGTTTGTTTTGGGCGGTGGAGGTTGCTTGGATGTTTGCTTTGGAGGTCTCTGTTGGTTTTACAGATTTTTATTTAGAGCCTTCAGTATGTTTTCATGTATTTATGTGTGTTTTTTGCCAGTGCTGGTTTAATGAGTCTATGTGAGACTGGTGGTGTGATGCAAGTATTTCTCTTCTCCTCTTGACTGTCTGATCCAGTCTTGGGTTGAGAGAGCTTAGCCTCCAGTTTGGCTGTATAATTGCATCTCTCGCATGTATTAGTGTTTGGTGGTAGGAGGAGGGGGTTGTCTCTGTAGATGAGGCAGTTGTAACATTGCCTCAAAATACCCAGATTCACCAGTTGGTCTGGAGAGTACACCTGAAACTGCCCTTTGGACATGCCTGGATAGGTACAGTGAACTGTTTTACAGGATGGCTGGTAAGGTTAATAGAGAGCCTTGTCCTTCTGTACAGTACAAGAGGGTCTAGTGCTAAGGTTTATAAGTGCTTGCTATAAGTTTTGAGCAAGATGCCGGGCTGAGAAATGAATGGCTTGAGTGCTTAAGTTGAAAGTTTGTTTAGTTCCAAGGGAAAAATTGTAGAAGAGACTTTGTGGAGCCAGGAATAGTTTTACCCTAGCTAACTGGTGCTGCCCGGCATGCAAAACTGGGCAAATATGTTATTTATAGCAGGGAAATGAAAGAGATAGAAATTAACCCAAAGTGGCCAACTGCTAATTTCTGGGCTGAAACCACTCCTCCAAGGACAGCTAGGCTGCTCAAAGCTCCTGTCTCTCACAGGTGAACAGAGAAACTTCCTTCTATCCGAGTATGGTATGGGCAAACACAGAGATTTGTAACACAGCCCTGAATTCAGCACTAACCTGAAAACTGTACTATACTAGCTTAGAAAGGTGGGAAACAAGTATATTTTTTGTTTTGTTTTCAGAAAATAAAGAAGACATGCTCAAAAAATACTTTAAATGCACAGAAAAGGATACTTATTGTTATATACCTCAGATTAGAGTTGTAGTCAATGCCCCTAGTAATATATATATATATATATATATATATATATATATATATATATTTAAAAACAATGGAAAATGAACAAACTGATTTAAACAAGTTACTCAATTAACCAGAAAAAAGCTTGAAACTGAGCCCTGTTCCAGCAGTCTTAAAACAGACAAGTTCTAACTGCACACTCCTGCTACTAGGGTGCAGGGGAACCTTCTCCAAAAAAAGATGGCCTGGATCAGTGCTCAAGTTATACAAACAAAGCTAGAAAGCAGACCAGAATCCGTTCTATGCTACAGCAACAAGACATTTCACACACATGTCCACTGGACACATGTAATCTGGTCTAATTGGCTTCACAACACATTATTGTTGTCCTCACCCCTCTTTCAGGGGTTTGAGTGTCCGAGTATACCTCCATATTCAGTGTATATATGCACAGATGCTGCTGTAGAATGAATGGACAGCTATGGACCTTCCCTACACCCATCCTTCATATCCCTAGCTACTTTACCTATTATCTTTCCCTCTGCATGCCCCTTTTTTCACCACTTTCCTATCACCCTTTTTTCTTTTCTTTTAAAAAAATTAGCACGGAGTAAGTCGTAGCAAGCACTTTTAAGCAGTAGTAAGTGGGGTTAAACCTGTTTGCGTGGGGATAAGCAATGCATAAACAGATTAAGCACTTTCAGGCTGTCTGTAAGCATATTTAACCAGAAGTTAGCATTGCTAATCACTGCACATACCCGCTAACAACTGCATAAAAGTGCCTTAGTCACTCTGTATCCAACAGTGCTTGTTTGGCCCAGCAACAAAAAAATCAGCATTTTCAAAAATCGAACCCAGGACCCTGCACACCATAGTCACAGCAATTTACTACTAAGCTATATATATATATATATATATATATATATATATATATATACACACACACACACATATATATATATATATATATATATATATATATATATATATATATATATACACACACACATATCACTGCAAAACATCTGACCAAAAAAAAAATCTTGTAATTATTGCTATTATCCCTTCCTCCACAACTGAACTGTTCTGCCTTGCAACAAAATACCCAGTGCTGACAAGTCTTGAACCCAGGACCCTACACAACATAGCCACAACAAGTTACCACTAAGCCATCTGATAAGATGAAGGCAGGACTTCTCTGACATATCATGCAGAACAGCCTACCATAGGGAATGTACAGTGTGGAAGCACTAAACATTCTAATGATACACACACACACACACACACACACACACACACACACACACACATATATATATATATATATATATATATATATATATATATATATATACATCCACACACACAAACATACACACCCACACACAATACAAAGTACATGACACCATACAGTCTTCATGCATATAAATGTTTATTTGGGTACTATTTCAGTTGTTTATGCCATTTCATATAGCATTTTGGTGTCTGAAATACATAATAACTGATTAATGTAACTCTCAAAGAAAACATATGATACAATAATCTGCAAAACATAACATACTTTGCTGTCCAGGCTAAAGCCTTCAAGTAGTACAACAAGAAAAAACACATTTGTCTTGAAGACTGGAATCAATCAACACTTATAATTACAGATGTAGTTCAACAGCCTCCAATTACACTTTGTAGTTAACCCCCTAGGGGGAAGTATCAATTGTCACAATGTAAATGTGTCTGTTACATAACAATGCTTAACTTAAAATATAACTGTCACACTGACAAACAGAACTATGTGCAAGACAGTAAGCTCTAGCCAACCACTGTTCCCATAGTGAAGCATATGAAAATGTACAGCCATATACCTTTATGTTTTTTATTACTGATATTCCTCACATGTTGTAGCAGCCTAGGTTAAAAACGTTTAATACCCCACCCCCATAAAATGTCTTACAAGGGCATATAACAGTGTTCTCTATACACTGACTTCCAGACTGTACAGGGTCACACATGTTTTGTCCAGCCGTAACCCTCATATATATGGACCCTACCCCAGAACTTGTCTGGGAGTCCACAACATCACTGGAATGATAGCAGGAATGTCAGCACTAAATAATGATAGACCATGCCTATCAACCTTTTACTGCATGGCATCTGGACAAAGCCTGATATATGAGTAGAGGACAGAGGCTGAAACACAGGGCCATATTTGAAATATTGCTGTTATACACTGTGAAAGTTGCTGTTTTTACAGGATTGGTTGCAACATACCCTTACTGAGGAATATGAAGTCATGCTATTTGCCATGCACACATTTAACACACCTACCCATAATGCATGCTGTACATGTTCACTTATTGTTAGCATTAACTGCACTGCATCACAGTGGTCATGATGGTGGCATATCTGAAGGGTATGTAAGAGTCCTGCAGCATAACTAACAACTTGTCAGTGCAAGATGTGAGGACATAATGATGGGACAAATGACCTACAGTTGTGACATGTCTGAAACATTACCCTTATACAGTGGCTACAACAGTGTATACACCACCATTACAATTGCAACTGTTCCTGATATAAACAACAGCAAATCACATTACCACATCCCACACCTTTTTCACCCTGTAATGTGATCCTAGCACAAGCAATGAATGCGTAATATGGAATCCTATGTTAGGACAAGAAATATGGGGAATACATGCCTTAACAAACACTGGAAGCATATTTGTGCACACACTCCAAATACATTGCGGAAGCAGCTTGTGATGTACTGACAGCATTCACTCTTCTTAAGTACACACCTTCCATCAAGTACAGGACCTCAATGTCAATGGTCAACTGTCCAAAACATAGATCCATGACATTTGCCCACTCACCTACAACAGAGGCAGCCATGGCTTGCACACATCTACAAACCATGAAATGGATCCCATATCCGAAAGGTAGCACTCAGGAGTGGGAAAAGTAGCCTTACCTCACCATTGCATATACCATGCCAAAAAGTGCAGACAGTCATGTATGTGTGTATGAAGTATGGGACAACATTGATGTAGAAAATAAACAAATGTCTATCCAAAACAGATGACAAGACATGTTGCAAACTGGTCATGGGTGCTGCCCAAAAACATGCAGCAACACTGAGGAACTTGCAGGAATGTCTAGCAAGTACTGCCTGTGCAGTACCTGTATCGACAATTCCCTGGATTCTGCTGCATAACTGTGGCCTATGGATTAGGGTAATCAGAGAGAAGAGTTGTACCACATGGTACATCATCCAGGGCTCACTACAGGTAGCCTAATCATAACATCAAGTCTCCCAAAGGCATGTGTTGCAATGTGTAATAGTGTCATGAGACCAAGGCTCAAATGTACAGACAGTATTCATAAAGATACATGTGGTACACAAGTAACACCTCACTCCACCTCAGGACCACCATACTCAATATTTAGCTTGCTGGTGTCAGTGAACACCTTTAGGTTTGCTATTCATTAACTGGAACTAGGCCGGTAAATATGGTATTTGGAATTTGGAACACTAGGGCCTAGGGCCAATAGTCTAGTACCAACCTATGAACCTATGAACTGCAAAATAACACTCATGCATGGCCCATAGTTGTCAAGAATCTGCAATAAGGCTGAGGATGGGGAGGGGTGTCAGCTTGAAACACAACAGTAAACTGAAGCATACATCCAAAGCTTGCTAAGAATGGCTGTATCTGAACACAGTGAAGGCTATGAATTCTGCCAGGCATAACTGTGACTCTACAGCAATAGTGAAGCCACTGTGTGTCCTCCAAGGGCTGGGCACATGAACTAACCTTACAATCTGACAGAGTTGGGGAACATTTGTAAGGCAGAATGACCAAATAATGACAAGTGAAGATGGGCCATGCTAGTATACCCCTTCCAGGAATAGTAGCTGCTGTAGTTCACTTAACAGGTGCTTCAACAAACCCTTTTGTTAAGGGTGTGCACATTTATGAAACCCACATATTGTATGTGTCTCATTCAGCATCTGCACGACTAACCAATTTGTTTGATACGGCATTGGATTGCACAGGTCATATGTCACATATTAGGTGTGTGTAATGCTAACAAATGCAGTATTGTGGTCCCATTCCATATCATAGAAGAGGCTGGCATGTCAACAAGGGTGTGTACACTCCTCATATCCACATTAAGCTTTACAGGTTGTCAGTGTAACTGGATTTTTTTGCAAATACACGCACTGCTGATAAGATCTGAAAATCAGAGGTCAGGCATTAACTATTGACATCAGTCCTCATATCATCCCACGTATGTGTCAGACAAACATGTAGGGGCTGTAAGCAGCAGAGCAAACATAACTGCTATACATATACACATTCAGCAATGGTGTGTACACTTGTGAGGTATGGTGCACAGTACATGCCGGTGTGATGTACAGGTGCACAGCAATACTGTGTACATGGGTGCAGTGTATTCCAGGGAAAGGGTCATCAGCTACTAGGGTGTAGTGTATTCCAGGGAAAGGGTCATCAGCTACTAACACAACTCATGCATCACAGATATGTATAATGTTCATAACAAGGATTGAGTATGGCTGCAGTGCATGCTGTTGAGTGCCATATGTCATGCATGTTGAATGTTGGGTAATGAGAGGTTTGTGAAATATCTTTGTGCCACCTCACTGGTAAGTGTGTGTGTGGGTGTGTGGGTGTGTGTGGGTGTGTGGGTGTGTGTGTGTGTGCATATGTGTGTGTGTGTGTGTGTGTGTGTGTGTGTGTGTGTGTGTGTGTGTGTGTGTGTGTGTGTGTGTGTGTGCCTTTGTGTAGAGGTAAACCATAATGTACAGGTCTTAACATACATTTCTCATCTGCCCCTCACAGGTGTTGAGGTGGTTCAGGGTCCCACCTGCAGGCAAATTGATGTTACTATCTATACAAATTCTGACAATGATGATAGGCATAGAGAGGTACAGACAGGGTTGTCAGGGGCTGAATCTGTGCCATTGGTTGACATCCCACTTTTATCCACCCCATCCCCACACACATTCACAATGCCCATACATACCCCATCATCAGTGGCCATAGATAAGGGACAGTTGGTGGGTGGTGGCATGGGACAGGATAGTGTGGTGACTATGGCATGTGTGTCTGTACACAGCAGCCATATCCGTATGACTGTTGAGGTACCACATAGGCAGATGTATAGAGGTGCTCATAGGAGGGCTGCTGGCCAACATTCCCCTGGCAGAAGTGTCACAGAAGGTGTCACCAGATGCATGTTTTGGGCCATCATAGAAGCACAGGCATGTATGGAAAATTGCACCAGAGATAGTCTGAGGCTCCAGAGGGCTACTCTTCCTGCTGTATGTGACTACATCTGTGATGTTGCAGGTGCCCACTATTATTTTGCAGAGGTCATGGATAGATGGTTGGCTGAGATGGTGGGAATCCTTGACCATGTGATGTTTGTGGTAGAGCATGTAGTGGGAGTAGGGCATCAGCCATTTGGACGTAGTTCAACAAAACCAACAGGTGGAGGTCTACCTGGATGTGCAACAACTCACTGCTGCTCCCGTAGTGTCAGTACCAGCACCAGCACTGCAGGGAGGTGCTGTCCACATCACAGCACAGCAGGCCACATGCACATAGTCCTGGCTGGTACCAACAGGGACATGGATCCAGTGGACAATTGTCATCATCAGGGGAGAGTACCATATATGGGCTTCTGCCTGGTAGTGCCCGTGCAAACTCGGGCAGGCACAGTTCCCGTGTCTGTGGCTGGACATGGTGAATTGTACAACCCGCCATGTATGGTCTGAAGTTGTCCAACAAACTCCTGTATATAGCAGCCACGTGGCAGAAATGTGTGCATACATACACACACAAACACATCACTAACACAGCCAGGGTACCTCCCTACCTACACACACCATGTCTGCACAGCCCATTTAATAAAGAACCTCCTAACCTACACACATGATGTCAACAAAATGGCTCAGCCTAGGCCTCTGACAAACTCACAACACACCTTGTGCATATGATGATACCTGTACCACATCCCTGTCATCCATACCATTGATGCAGGGACATGCTCATATGGTTCTGATGCACAGAGTGAATGTACTAATGTTTAGCAATGTAAAGCTGTTTAACATGTTGTCAGCTGGAATGATTAATGCTTACATGTCAGGGTGTGTAGCTGTCCAGCCATGATGCATTAGAACTGTCATTAACACTTACTGATTGTGGTCTCCATAATGTATTCTATTTGTGTTCTAGGTGTCTATGTGTCAGGAGGATGTTGGTCGTCTGTCCTTTCCTACAAGGTGTGTGGCACTGTGGTGACACATTGACTGTGTCATATCCCAAGTTCAGCTGAACACAAGTAACAGGTCTGTATAACAGTTACTGCATGTGCCACATGGCTGATAGGTCTGAAGGGTGTATACAGGTGAGTGCATTGTGGCTGATGTAAGCAGCTCTTCTACAGTGGACAATGGCAAGTGTACTGGGTGGCACGCACCAAATGTTTGTGAATAACACACACAGAGGCTTTGGTGTTGATGCAATACACAGAGAATACTGTTCACATGGATGTACTTCATTTTGCAGTGAACTCATTTTGGTCTATGTAATTCCACTAAGACCAAATTGCCAAAACATCACTTCAGTAAATAATCAGTCCAGCAGTTTAATGTCATTGACAATGGCCCTGACAGGGTATATGTCCTCTTCCCTAATATAGTGCAACCCTGGAGTTGGTAAACATAGGTGTGCTGGTGTGGGTGGCACAGTCCCCCACTTTGGAGGGTGTGAGGTGGTGTAGAACCACACATAGTGTGATTAACAAATACTTAACCTGTTAACATAAACTGTACATATAACAGCACACTAAGCGAGGGGATACGCACAACAATAACCCCAATGTGGATGGCTGTGCCCACAACAACCACACCCAACTATATATACCAACTCCAATATCACTGTACAGCTGTACAGCGGGGAAGAGGGCATTTACACATCCACTACTAGTTTTGATGTAATGAATTTTCACTAGATGATTTTTTCCTAATACTTAAACAATGTTCAGAAATTTGTTCCCTTATTTTCCTTTTAGTTTTGCCTACATAAAAACTAAAGCATTTTAAACATTTAGCAAGGTAAATTACCCCTACAGTGTTACAATTGCAAGGGAACATACTTCTAATAATATTGCCATTGATGTAAACATTGTCCACTACTAGCATATACTTACATTGTCCACACCTTCCACACCTTGTTGTACCTGATTTTCTGGAAGACTTCCTTTTCCAAAGGTTGTCACCACTTTCTAATAAATTCTTCATGGTATTACCCATCATATACACTACTACTTTTCTATCACCTATTTTATCTAATACCCCATTGAAGCAAGAAAAAATTCTCCAATTCTTTTCTAATATATTTCTAATATGGGTGCCCTCAGCATAGAATTGTATAGTCAAACTTGAGGCAAAGTATTTGTCACCCATTTTCTTCCTGTTAAAGACTTCCTCAATATTCAAACCCTGGGTTTTTACCAAAGGGCAAATAGTTCCATCTTTCCTTTCCTGTTCAATACCACCTCTTACTTTCACCACTAAATTGTTAGGGTAACCTCTGTTCTCAAACATTCTACCCAACAACTCACACTCATCCATAAACATATCATCATTAGATACCATCCTTGCCCCCCTCATAAACTGCCCCATTACTATCTCTTTTTTTGGTGATGGGGTGACAGCTATTAAAATTTAGTAAACAGTTACTATAACTGGGGTTTCCTATAAATTGTAGTTTCAAAGCTTTTCCTTTCATAGTCCTTAAAAATCCTTACATCTAGGTAACTTATAGTATCAACATCATAGTTGTATGTAAATTTCAAAAATGACATACTGGAGTTGAGATATTCAATAATGGGTGAAATTGTCAATATGTGCTTCCCAAATAATAAAAATATCATTCAGGTTCCTGGAATACATTTTCCCGGGAGGGATGAAAAATTTGTTGACTAGTAATTGTTTTTCTCATTGTATTAATACAATATTTGCAAATACAGGGGTGCAAGACACCCCCATTGCTACCCCCTTGTTTTGATGGAAATATTGTCCATCTATAAATACAAAGTTGTTCTGTAACACCACCTCCATCAAATAATTTAATACAAAGATCTCATCATTATCAAATCCAGTTCCAATAAGAAAGTCATTAAACCAAATAAACCCCACTTCATGCGGTATCAGATTATATAACTCTGTCACATCAATGGTCAAAAATATCAGATTTTCAGAAAACAGAACATCCCTAATCTTCAGTACAAAATCCCAAGAGTCTTTGCATAGGAAATTAATGTTCTAAACTATATCTTTAAGTTTGTAATCAATAAATTTAGCCAGATGGTGAGTTTTTGAACAACTGGCATTAACTATGGGCCTCATAGGTGGATCACTTATATTTTTGTGTATCTTTGGGATACCAAAATTAGATGGCATTAAAGGGTGCTTCACCTGCAATAAATCTCATAAAGTGCCATCAATTTGGTCCTGATCAAACAAATCTTTGAGCAAATAATCAATTTTTTGTAAGCCAGATGAATATAGTTTAAAGATGTTTCCTCATAAAATTCACCCTCAAATAGATAGTTAAACATAGAGTTAAGGTAGTCAACATTGTGCATTATGACAACCCCACCTCATTTTTCAGGCTTCATAGTATGGACATTTTTGTCCTTCATTAAACTATGCAAAAGTTCCACGTCTGTTTCATTTAAGTTAAATACAATTTTAGGGATTTTATTTGCCAACAATACTCTAAAGTCCTGTTCAACTAACATTTCAAAACATATTAGTGGCAATGGAAGAATTGGGTTAAACACACTACTTCTCCTTAAGGTGTCAACCTGTCCATTAGCAACGTCATTTTCAAAAATGAGTCTAAAGTTCAGCTTTCTGAGAAACAGCTTTAAGTCAGTCAGCAAGTGCTCAATTGTGGCATAGTTTGTAGGCACAAAAGTAAACCCTTTAGAAAGTAAATCATCATAGTTTTCACCATAATTATTGTTTGTAAAGTCGTAAAGAAAAAAGTCACCTTGTAAAGTAGAACAAATTCCCGGTAAAACATTTGCGCCACTATCCTCATTATTAACCACCATTTCATTCACCACCTCCTCTGCTGGTAATCCTTTTGGTTCAATCTCATTTGTTTGCCTAAGTTATGTTGTTGAACATGCCAAGTTGTTTGCTCCCCTACTCCCTGTGGGTTCTTGGTCTGCAATTTCTCAGAATGCCTCACAAGTCCGTTTTTTGGAAGAGCCTCACCATCGTCATCACATTCACCTTCCCTACATGGGGAAGTGGGCCAATGGGCGTCATTGTATTCATGGTTGCCACGCAACAAAGGTGGTTTGGGATAGGCACACCCTAAAACATATGCTTCCTTGTCCCGTAAAAGTTTATTATTTTTTCTTTTTTTGCATTTCGCCTAACTCTCTGTCGTTCCCTACAAAAACGGCTTTGTAGCGATCAGCATGGTGTTCAAACAACAAATCCCCCTTGATATTGTTATTCAGTTTATTGGCATCACTGAACACAGTATCTATCTCCTTTGGGTTGTTCTTAATAATTAGTTCTAATAGTTCAAACCCCATTCTGTCAAACAATTTTGTTAATTCCAGGTGAAAAGGAGAACCATCTTCTAGTCCATTTGGATACGTCCAACACCTCAGCCCCTTTGGAACGATTTTGCATTTTATACACTCCTTAAGATAACAATTCTCAAGTTGTAACTTATGACATTTTGTTAATACCGCCTGTATTTTGTCCATAGCTTGTTGTAAACTCAATCCTTCATCATTCTCTCGCTCAAGACTGGGAAAATGGAACGAACTATTGAGCCAACCATTCAAGTTGAGTCCAGAGTCACAGTTGTTAATGGGGCAGGTCTCCTTACCAGCCCCACCAGACCTTTCAGCGTCATTGAGGCAAATAGGCATTCAAAGAAATTCATTAAAATTAAGGTTATTGGTCTTAGAACCTTGGACTTGTTCTTTGAGCTCCTTCACTAGTTGGGTGAGCAAGCCAATACTCGCTACCACTTTGTCCAATATTCCATTCATTTGTTCCCCCAGGGTGGAGGGCAGCTCACAGCCAGCCATAGTAACACAATTCACCAGGAACCACAAACCAGAGAAAGCAATCCACAAATAGGCACAGTGAACTGACTAACTACTCACCAAGGAGTACCAAACCAAATTCTAGTAAATTCAGATTCAAAAATACAATTTATTCGAACTGAGCGCTTTCATCTACTGTAACACAGACTTCATCAGAGTTAATACATTAGGTGAAATGAGCTCAATTTATACCTTACAATTAATTGATCATATGATAACATACCACCATAAAAGTCTTAAAGTCATATAACCCTCACATGTACATAAATCGCTACAAAATAATGAAACATATAAACTTTGAAGCTTTACTTAAAATCAAACTAAATATGATTTCAATTTTAAAATACTGGCAATTGACACCTGGTCATTAAGTCCAGGAAACTTACAAGCATCTAATTTAAGTTGCCAGATTAGTTCTTTTGCCTCTAAAAGGTCTTCCCATGGGCCTCCCTTTGGGTTAGTCACCACACAATCAAAGCCAAAGAACTGAAAAGTATGATCTGGATTACCTGCCCTAACATTTCCATTACATGTCCATTACATTACATTAATGTCCATTACAGTAGATAGGTTGACAATATGGAGTCACAATGGGTGACAGAAAGGGGGATACTATAACTATTGCTGTCTGTGTTGCTTGTGTTACATGGTTTGGTTAGCAGAGATATTCAGACATATGTACTGTTTTACACTGTGATGTATTATGTCATCGACTACAGACAGATATAATTATTTGCTCATGGTTATTTAATGGGAAATACAAGCTGAATGAAGCTGAGTCCAGTATTCTGGTCTGCAGCCTACACATTCTTGCACACTCCTGCCATTCTGGAGCGGTAGCTACAGAGACTTGCTGATGGGTCTGTGTAAATGGTCCAGCACCTTGGTAGTATGGTGGCTGAGGATCCCCTTCTTGTACATATATTGACTTAACAGAATGGCCATATCCTGCTGTGGCCATACCTCTCAGCTGTACAAATTCACCCAGGTTACCCAAAGGCAGGGCTCATATATCTGGTCAGTTCCTCTTAACATTGTGATTTATGAGCAGGTTTGTAGCCACCCATTACTGGGTTTGCAGGCAGGGGTAGTATGAGCACATATCAGAGTTTCAAACTTCACACACTCCATGACGTCCATGCATCTGCACCCGCCCACTCTGTTATTCTATCCTTGTCCTAACATTATGCAAGCGATACCTGGGAAGTATCCCTATAGTTGGCCCTTCATCCCAGCGGTATTTATGGATTGGTCCACAATTCTTCCAATAGGACATGGGGGGGGGGGCATACTAATGCGTTTTGTCAACATGACCTTTCATTTTTGTTCTGTTGACTGTGTTAATTTGTTGGTTGGGACCCTATGAGATACCATACATTGGCACTATGGGTGAGGCACAGGCCTTTGGCAGAGGAGTCTAGGCCATTTGGTAGTGATGCAGGCCATCTGTAGCAGGCCAGTGCATTTTGTCATTCATACATTACTGTACTCATTCCCAACAGCAAGAATATGACCTGTGAAAAACCTGTGGCTGATGGTGGCATGAGCTGAGTGCATGTGTGATATGGAAGCTACTTGCAGCTGACTCACAGATATACCTTGGACATTGCCTTTATGCTGCCTTGTGCAGGGTCATAGGCAATCTCTCATTACTTCTTAACTGTGCCTTTTGTGGTCTGCCAGTGATTGTCCAGACTATATCAGTATTCCATACTACACGGACAACTAATGTGCTGCTAACCTGTATACACAATTCCAAAGTTGTGTGCAGTTGACAGTTACATTTTTTGCACTATGTCTAGCGTACTTCCACCTGTGTACTGTGTGTATGTATGGGCCCACATTCATGGCATGTCCATCTTTCAGACAGTGACATATATTGACATCTGGACAGTGAGTATGGATGACTGCTGACATGGGTATTGCTGAGAAGCATTGTGGTTGGCACTGCAGTTGTTGGAACATGGCCTTGTCATCCACAGTAGTGCCCATAGGCCACTAAGACACATCCCTTCATGCCTACATGCTGACTACTTCCACACAATATTGAACACATGACAACCTAACACATGGACCCCTGCATGTTGTACACATTCCACAATCTATCCTGTAGACTGGGTTAACTCGGATAATCTGTGCTCCACTGTTATTACATCTCACACTTAAATGTTACTGCATTTCTACATAGGATTGGGGGGGGCGCACCTAACGACTTTAAACATTTGCTATGACTGTACTGGTATTTCAGGTACTCTGTTGGCTTCCATTTCATATTGTATTCTGACCTATCATGCAGACTGGAGGCATATCAATAGATCTTAGGTTTTATTGACCTACATTTCAGTTTCAGACTTCTTACCCTCAGAACTAACATAAAACTGCCAGACCTGTTGTAGTCTGTCTGTGTAGGTCTGGAGGGGGCTGTTAACCATTGCCATCAATTGGAGGCCTTAGCCCAACCTTTCTTTATGGTCATCTACACCTGTTCTACAGGCTGAGGATGGTGGTGGGTATGTGAGCCTCACTGATATGCATGTATGTGTCCTGTAGACACACATTTGGGCCACCACATGTACTGCAGTGGGATTTGTTACCTTGTCTAGTACTGCCTAGTATGTTGATAGCAGTATTTGTTATGGATTTCATGCTGCCCATATAGGTGTCCATTATCTGTTGCCATCCCATTCAGCCACCCGATTCCCTTGCATGCTCACGTCCATACTATAGATACAACTATCAGAACATACTACTCCATTCAGCAATTGATAGGAAAACTGACTTACCTTGTGGCTGTGCCAGTATTGAGGACAGTGCTGGAGAGCAGACTATGTCTGATGCACATAGTACACTCCCTTTAAATGGTAAAGCACAGGTTGTGTCATGTTTGGCATCCCTTTTACTGTATGTGCGAGTCAGAGAGTGGTGTCAAACCCTGGGTCCTTACCATGTCAGTGTATGTGCTATGAGTTGTCTCTTTGCCAAGGCCTGGGCATACTGGGCACACCTCCTTCTGCCTACATGGGCAGGCTCAGCTAGTTCCTCCTCTGAGTCCCTCTGTGCCTGTGATGGCCTTGGCAATGGTGGGAGGCTGTGTGGCATAGCCCCGTGCTGGTCCTGCTACAGCTGTTTCTACAGGATCATATTGTGTAGCATGGCACATACTATGAACATTTGTGTACATGTAGCTAGGGAGTACTGCAAGGCTCAACCGAATATGTCCAAGCATCGGAACCGTGACTTGAGCATCCCAAGCACATGCCGTATTATGATTCTGGTTTCTGCGTGAGCCTCATTATGGAGTTCTTGTTCAGGTGTGTGAATGTGCATTTCTTTTTTTTTTTCCATAATAAATCTTTATTATTATATTATTTTCATACACAAGTAAAAACAAACACAAAATTTTAGAGAAAAAATACAAAATAAAGACTACTAACTAATATCACTAACCATCACACCAAACAAATATATGATATTTACAAGAATGCTTCCATGTAAAACATTAAGAATAGAGGAAAAACAAAAAGTAATTAATAACCTTTCCAGTAATATACAGTTTAAATACAAAATTCTCTCCAAGCAAATAAATAAATGTGAATACCTTCAAGTTAAAAGTATTATGCTAATATAATATTAAATATCTGTTCCCAAATTTTTGGGTTATTAATGTTTTTATTATGCGGACTTAAAAGTAGTTTATGAGCTAATATATGCCTTGTTGCCAAAACTCAAAAGTTTTCCCAAGATGTTTTAGATGGGTCTAACCAATTAGTGGCTATATAAAGCTTCATTAACAGAAAAATATTAATATATATAGTATTTTGTGATCTAGGGAGTTCTTTCGGGGGAATATGTAGAATCATAAATTTCCATGACAACATTGTACTTTGGTAATCCATCTTCTGAAGTTGAATCTTAAGGGAAATCCAAAGCTTATATATGCATTTACAGCTCCAGAACATATGAAGAAGATCAGCCAGTTGATTTTTACAGTATGGACAAGTTGGAGGGTTTTTAGAATTAAATTTATGCAGGGTAAGGCGTGTATAATATGCATTATTCCATATCATCAACTGGGTATACATCAATTTTTGAAGAGAAGTAGATTTGATAGTCAGGTCAATTGCTTTTAACATATTACTTTTGTCTGTCACTAAAATGTTCTCTTCCTAATAGTTGGATAACAGAATTTTATCATGAAATTTAAATTCTTTAATTAATTTATTTGTTGTTGTTATATATTTAATATCCTGTTGGAGGGCTTGCCACAACTCAAAGCATTTATTAATATTTTCATCTTCAGGTTTAAAATTTATAAAGTAGCTCATAGCAAGTTCTCTAATTTGTCTCAAAATGACAAGATAATTTTTAGGTAAGTTAAATTCTTGTCTTATTTGATTGGCCGACTGGTCCAAATATTTGTATATATCAATCAAAGTTAAATTAACTATTAGTGGAAACTTTTTAAGATCAATTAATTGATTGTTCAATTTTAAATTAGGATTCCTATGAAAGGGTTGAAACACCATCATATAATGAATCAGATCCAAAGATTGAAATAAATCTTGTATAGATAGGTTCATAGGTTCATACTAGGCTATCTGCCCTGGGGCAATTATAAGCCTAGCCCGATTCTGTATGGCTTATGCCCCCCCTTGATTTGAGTATACTGTGTCCTTTTTAAGGTTTAGTTTACTGTGCCTCTGTCTAATAGTGACACGGGAGTAATCCCTGGGACAAACCTATGATCCCCCATCCACCTATCGAGATTCTTCTTGAAGAGATTCAGTGAGGTGCTCTGCCTCACATGAACTGGAATTCTATTCCAGAGCAAAGGGAGCCTCTGGGTTATGAACCTGTCCCTCCAGCAAGTTCTATTTATTTCTGTGCTGAGGTTCAAGTCCCTTGAGCGTGCGGCTCTAAGGGATTTAGATTTACTGAGGTGGAGCATGTCCATTAATTCTGGATTTGACATAGCTTTGTATGTCAGGCATAGATTGCCTCGAAGTAGGCGGTATGCAACTGAGTAGAGCTGGAGTTTTTTTAACCGAGCAGCATATGGCATCTGTTTGAGACCCTTGATCCTCTTGATGAGATACTTTTGGGGTCTTTCTAATTGCTGCAGGTGTCGGGTAAGGTACATCCCAAAAGGGGCATTGTATTCTATGATGGGCCTGATGAGGGATGAATAAAGGGGCACAATTACCTCTCTTGATCTAGATGTGAAACCCTTCATGATGAGGTGGGCTATGTAGAAGGTCTTTCTAACCACTTTGGCAATGTGGTTTTCAAAGGAGAGATTGCTATCAACTTGGGTCCCCAGGTCCCTAATAACTTTCTCTGTACTTAATGGGTTTCCGCCTATGTGGTAATTTGTGGGCACATTGATTTTGCCAAAGGGTATGGCTATACATTTTTTGGCATTTAGCTTTAAACCATGGTGCTGGCACCAGTTATCTGTCTCTGTGAGACCTTTTTGAAGGATGTCTGTGTCAGCTGGAGAGTCAATTATGGCGCCCAGTTTGCAGTCATCTGTGAACTTGGTGAGCCATAGTCCTCCCACATTTGCATGTACCTCGGAAAAGTATATACTGAACAAGAGTGGTCCCAGGACAGAACCCTGTGGGATGCCACTTGTGTCCGGTTTCGAGTCTGACATGGCTCCAGCACGATACAAACAGCCTCTGCAAGGCTCAAACCCAGGACCCTGCACACCATAGCCAAAGTGATTTACCACTAAGCCATGTCAGATAATATGTTTGTTTTAATGTGTTCAATAATCCCATACATTTTCAAAGTATCTTTACCTAAAAAGGGTTATTGCTTTAGGATTAATGTTTAACTTTAAAATATATTTATAATTCAAAATCACCCAAGTTGGTGTCCACTTTGTACTAGTTGTATCATAGCTGGCAATTCTTAGAATTTTATTAGAGCTCACGATTAGGTAGTACAATTCGAAATTAGGCAACTCTAGTCCTCTTTTATTTTTTGGGGTCATTAATTTATCTTAAGATATCCTGTTTTTTTTGGTTCCCAAATGAATTTAGCCAATTCTTTATGAATTCTTTTAAAAAATGTCATCAAAAGTATTAATTGGGCTGACCTAAAAATATAAAGTAATCGTGGTAACACATTCATTTTAACAATTGAAACTTTTGCAAGTACTGGCAGTCGTAAATTTTTCCACCTCCCAAAATCAGAAATTATTTGGTCCCAAATTGTTTTAATGTTATTATTGTATAAGTCTTTATTATCTGTAGAAAACTCAATACCTGAGTATTTAATTTTTTCTTTAAATGTTACCTGCCCAACCAAAGGCAATAAAGAAAAAGGTTTAGGTGTCTTTAAAGGAAAAATATTGTTTTTTTCCAAGTTAATTTTGTAGTTAGAGACTTCTGAAAAATCATTAACAGCCTTCAATAATTTATCAGTGTCAGATATTGGAGATGCACAATAAATATTAAGATCATCCGCAAAAGCTGCCATTAAAATTTTAGTTCCATAAATTATTGAGACATTATGATAGACGTTCTGCTTAATATATAAAAACAGAGGTTCAAGATAAAGATTAAATAGTAAAGGGGAAAAGGGCAGCCCTGGTGTGTTCCAGTCTTAATCTGTATTCTTTTGTAGAGGCTTCTATTAATATACAGTGTAGTATAGGGATTACTATATAATATTTGCAACATTTGAACATATTCATGGGATATATTAAAATAAGGTAAAAGAGCAAACAAAAAATTTGTATCAACCCTGTCAAAGGCCTTCTGTGCATCAATTATAAGGGCATAGACATTAAGATTATTTTGTTTAGCATACGTTATCATAGTATGTAATGTAAGAGTATTATCACTGGTTTGTCTACCTGCCATAAATCCAGCCTGTTCTTTGGATATTATATGAGTCATGATTTTCTTCAGTCTAGATGCTATAATAGAGGTTAGAATTTTCATGTCTACATTCATTAATGATATCGGTCTATAATATCGGGGTTCTGAGGATCTGAATTGGCTTTATGTATAATAATAGTCTTTGAAGCGTTAAGATGAGGATCATTAATAGTATTCCTAATTATGTAGTTAAATATAACTGAAAGTATCTTACTGAAAATATCCGCAAACTTTTTATAAAACTCCACTGTCATCCCGTCAGGACCTGGTGATTTGTGTGATGTCATATGTTGAATTGTATCTACTATGTCTTCTTCAGATATCGGTTTAACTAAATCATTTTGAATATCCTCTCCTATTTTTGGAAACTTAATTGATTGTAAAAATTGTTCATAGATTCTATGCAAGGACATGTCGTTTTGCCCATCATAAATTTTTGTATATATTTTCTCAAAAATATTAATAATATCCTCTGTTTTAGAACATATTTTATTATTAAATTGTATTTCCAAAATTTGTAGTGTTGTTTTTGATTGATTAATGATCCTAGCCAACGCTCTCGATGGTGTTTGAACGTGATTATCATACCTCGCTAACATCTTATATTCTTGGAATGTTAATCTACAATTTTGTATTAAGAAGAGATCCTTCTGACATTTAAATAGTTCTTTCTCTGTTTGTTCATTAAAATTCCGAATCAGTTGTTGATCCAATAATTTAATTTTCGTTTCCAAGTTTTGAATATCTTTATTTAGTATTTTTTTATAATAAGAGGCTTTTTGCAAAAGGATCCCTCTTATTTGTGTTTTAACTATTGCCCATTCAATATCTGGGGCATATTGTTGTTTCTTTAGACTAACCAGTACTTTGTAATTTCCTGTATTATTTCTTCCTTATTCAGCAGATTTGGGTTAAGAGACCAATTATAGCCTCTTTGTCGCAAGGTATCTTTTATCTCCTTAGCAAAACTCAGCAAAATTTTCGAATGATCTGATAAATACCGTGCATGTATAACAACTATAGGTTCTAAATTAATCAATGTTCTTGAAATCAGGAAGAAATCTATCCTGGACCACATTTTATGACATGGGGAATAAAATGTAAACTTATTTGTATTATTAACATTGTTTAAATAGTGAAAAGGGTCATAGGTTCATAGGTTCATAGGTTCATAGGTTCATACTAGGCTATCTACCCTAGGGCATTTATAAGCCTAGCCAGAGTGTGTGTGGCTTTCACCACCCCTTAGGATGAGAATACTATACCCATTAGTTTGCTGTGCCTCTGTCAAGCAGTGATACAGAGATGATTCCCGGGGTAAACCTACGATCTCCCATCCACTCGTCAAGATTTCTCTTGAACAGAGTCAGTGAGGGGCTCTGCCTCACATGGACTGGGATTCTGTTCCATAGTGTAGGGAGTCTCTGGGTGATGAATCTGTCCCTCCAGCACGTCCTATTTATATCCGTGTTGAGGTTTAAGTCTCTTGCTCTCGTGGCTCTGGTGGATTTGGATTTTTTGAGGTGGAGCATGTCCATTAATTCCGGGTTGGACATGGCCTTGTATGTCAGGCACAGATCACCTCTGAGCAGATGGTATGCGACTGAATAGAGCTGGAGTTTCTTCAGTCGGGCATTGTATGACATATGTTTGAGCCCCTTTATCATTTTGGTGAGGAACTTTTGGGGTCATTCCAACTGCTGCAGGTGTCGAATAAGGTACATTCCGAATGGGGCGTTGTACTCAAACATTGGTCTGATAAGTGAAGAGTACAGGGGTACAATGACCTCTCCTGATCTGGATGTGAATCCCTTCATGATCAGGTGGGCAATGTAGAAGGTCTTCCTAACCACTTTGGCAATGTGAGTGTCAAAAGAGAGGTTACTGTCAACTTGGGTCCCCAGGTCCCTGATAACTTCTTCCGTGTTTAATGGATTACCACCTATGTGGTAATTAGGGGTTACCTTGTTTTTCCCAAAGGGTATGACTATAGATTTTTTGGCATTTAGCTTAAGGCCATGGCTCTGGCACCAGTTATTCATTTCTATGAGACCTCTCTGGAGGATGTCTGTGTCTGATGGATTGTCAATTATGGTGCCCAGTTTGCAGTCATCTGCAAATTATTGCCAGCCACAATCCCCCTATGTTTGCCTGCACTTCAGAAAAATAAATGCCGAACAAGAGGGGGCCCAGGACTGAGCCCTGTGGGACATCGCTCGTGACCGGCTTAGAGTCTGACATGGCACCAGCAACTCTAACCCTGTGTGTTCTGTCCTTGAGCCAGTTTGCAACCCATCTTGTGACATATGGGTTTACATCTAAGCTGGTGAGCTTTTCTATGATGCCCAAGTGGGGTATTGTGTTGAACGCTTTTGCTAGGTCAAGGTAGGCTGTGTGAACTGCCTTACCCTCATCAATGGCCTTAGTGACTGTTTTGAAAAAGTCGACCAAGTTCAAGAGGCAGGATCTGCCCTTGACAAAGCCAAATTGGGTAGGATCCAGTGTCTGTAGGTCCCTAATGTCTTTATTTATGAGTTCCATTATGATCCTCTCCATAGCTTTGCAGACAAGGCTCGTCAAGCTTATGGGGTGGTAATTTCCAGGGTCCGTAGAAGCACTGCCTTTGTGGAGTGGGACCACAGTTGCCGTATGCCATTCTTTGGGTACATATCCTGTAGTAAGGCTAAGATAAACAGCAGCCTTATGTGTGGGTTTAGTTCCTCATTGAGTTCATGTAGCACACCGCCGGGGACACCGTCCGGTCCCATTGATGCTGTGTTTTTTGCTTTAGAGAGAGCAGCTCTCACCTGGGCATCTGAGATGTTTGGGAGGCTAGACTCTGGTGGGATAGATATTTCTCCTTTGGGGGAGGGGGAATTTGCACTGAACCTGTCTGCCAGTATGTTGGCAATGTCTGTGGGTTCAGTGATTTTTTTATCATTTTGGACTAATTCTGAGCATATCTGGGAGTTTCCACCCAGGTTTCTAACATAGCTAAAGAAGGCCTTATGATTGTCTTTTGTGTCATTAGCGATTTTTCTCTCAAAGTTGGCCTTGGATGATTTTATGAGTGATCGTAGTTTTTTGCTAGTATTGATCAGAGATGCCTTCCCTTTTATGGATTTTGCTCTGTCATGTAGTAGCTTTCTCCTCTTGTTGTAGAGTTTGTTTATGGCTGGGGTCCACAAGACCGGGCGCCTGCCTTTGGTGGAAAGGGTCTTGATTTTATTAGGGATTGCTTGATCCATACATTCCTGGAGGTGCTCGTAGAAGGCATTTGTAAGGGTTTCAGCAGCGTGGGTTGTGGTTTCCACTGGCTTGGGGGCCTTGAAGGATACCACTCCAGTCTTAAGAAGTGTGAAGTTTGCTTTTGAGAAGTTCTTCACTGTGGTCTTTTTGCTGGGGGTGGGAGCGGGATGTGGATCTCCAGTGAGATTAATTTATGGTCTGATCTCACCAATGAGGGATATACTTCCGTGTGGAGCATTTTGTCCCCATGTTTGTGATGATCAGGTCTAGTATATTTTCTCCTCTTGTGGGAATGGTGACTAGTTGTTCCATAGCATTTGAGTTTATGAACTCCAGGAACCTTTGGGCTAGGGTGTTGGGGCTTGAGTAATGTTCCCAGTCTATGTTTGGTTAGTTGAAGTCACCCAATATGATGGTGTTTGGAGAGACATTCATACTCTCCAGTGTCTTCAGGAAGGCTGTGTGGGTTTCCTGAGTTTGAGAAGGTGGTCTGTAGCATGTTACAAACTGTAGGGCAGTTTTACCTATGGTTAATTGCACCTGGATGGTCTCCGATGCTTCGTGCGTTGCCACTAACCTGGAGGTGTGGGTATCCTTTATGAATATGGATACTCCCCCTCCTTTTGTGGTTCGGTCTGGATTTTGGGGCCGGAACGCATGATAACAGGTATAACCTGATAGTGCTGGGGTGCTCTCAGGAGCCTTGAACCAGGTTTCAGTCACAGCACAGACATCGATGTTCTCCATACTGAGGAGGGCTTTGAGGGCGTGCATCTTGAGGTTTAGACTTCTGGCATTGAGCAGTATTACCCTTAGTTGTTCTCCATTTTTGTTTTCTAGGGCGGTAGGTTTATCATTTGAGCCTTGCCTAAAAAAGGCACTATGGGGGTGGCAAGAGCCTTTGCCAATATCCGGAAGCCCAGGGGTGACAGGTGGAAGCCGTCCCTTGCAAAGCAGCGTGGCTTGTCAAGCATGTCATCCCAGGCAGACAGACATTGATCCCCGTAGAATGACACCAGTAATTAAGCCAATTATTAAAGCTGATCATTTTGTCTCTGTATTGTGGCATCATTCTTGGTGAGGGTAGGATACTGCTCAGGGTCAGGGTCATACCGCCTGGGCTACATAATCTGAGAGCTCCTCTATGTCTCTTTTCATGTAGTCCAGGGAGGTACGCCTCAGGTCGCTCACACTGGCATGGACAATGACTGAGTCATACTTGTACTTGCTGTGGAGTGACCTGAGTGCTTGTGTTATGTGGCGGATTCTAGCACCTGACAGGCAGCTTACTGTGATCTTTTCCTTGTTCAGTCTGGTGAGTGGGACATCAGTGTGTCTGACTATGGAGTCACCTATAACAAGTGTGTCTGGCATTGTGTTTGGCCTTAAGGGCTGTGACTGTTTAGCACACTGACTTTGAGAACTATGTGTTGCATGTCTTATGTCTTGAGGTGGCAGTTGCTTGGGTGTCTGCTTTGGAGGCCTCTGTAGTTTTGGTAGATTTTGATCAGTGCCTCCAGTATGTCTTTGTGTGTTTATGTGTTTGTTTTGCAGTTGTGATAGTTCTATGTGAAACTGGGTTTGTGGTGTGCGTGGTTTCCTTCTCCTCCTGTCTGGTCTTGCCAGTCCTGAGTTGAGAGAGCTCAGCCTCCAGTTTGGCTATATAGTTGCATCTCTCACATGTATTTGTGTTTTGTGGGAGAAGGAGTGGGTTGTCTGTGTACATGAGGCAATTGTAACATTGCCTCAAGATGCCCAGATTCACCAGCTGAACAGGAGAGGACGCTAGCAACTGACCCTTCGACATGCTAGAAAAAGTGAAAAAGTTTGCTGTGTAACTGAGTCAGAAGGGACCTATAGGGAAATGGGTACTCAATGGGATTCTAGGCTAATGTAGTACTTTGTTTAGTATACAAGTACTTTACCTATATAAAAATGCTTTAGGAGCAAGTGCTGAGCTTTTGAGATAGAGAATAGACTGTTTAGATTGCAAGTAGAGAAGGTCTAAGGGAAAAATTGAAAAGCGGACTTTAAGGAGCCAGAAATAGTTTAACCTTGTTTAACCGGCGCTGCCCGATGGTGCTCTATGGGCAACTCCACGCTAAATCACGCAAAAGCGCGCTAAAGCGGGCTTTATAGCAGGGGGTTGAAAAGAGCTAGGAAATTACCCAAAATGGCTAATAGACGACAAGTTTCTGGCTGGAACCACTGCTCTAGGGACAAATAGGCTGCTCAGTGCTCCCCACTCCCACTGGTGAACAAAGAAGCTTCCCTTTATCCAAATAAGGATATGGAATAGCACAGGAACCAAGCCAAAGCCCAGAGATCAGCAAACTCTGAAGACTGGACTATTCTAGTTCAGTAAGGCAGTTTTGCAGAAAACAGAGGAAAAACAGACAGTAAATGCTATAAATGCTTTTAAACGGCTAGCACACTTGAGTGTGTTAGCCTACAGGTAAAATTAAGCAACAAATAACTTTTTTAAAAGTGCAAAACAGTTAATCAACACAAAAACAGTTTAAATAGAATGCAGAGCTGTATAAACAGGCAAAAATGCAGTCGCTAAGCAGTAAATAATCAAAAAGCCATATAGTTGAAAGTCTTCTTTAATATCATTCAGTGCTAATACAGCATGCTTATTAAATGCTTTGTGTGGACAAGATCTATCCAACTTCAGATTTTGGTAAGCATTCCAATCACCTCCAACAATTACGTAGTATCTATCAAATTGTGTTAAAATTGAATACAGTGATGTTATGAATATTTGTTGATCATTACAAGGTGCATAAATGTTTAAAAGTAAAATAGGTTTATCAAATAAGGTAGATGCCAGAATAACATAGCACCATCGCCCATCTTTATCTGTATTAGAATTTAAAATTTTGTCCTTATATTGATCTTTAATAATTATAGCTACCCCAGCACTATTTGACTTACCTTCCGATGGTATTACTTCTCTGATTCACTTCTTTTTTTTATATCAACCCATTGATCATTAATTAAATGCATTTCTTGCAGTAAAATAAACCACGCCTTAGCCTGCAACAATACATGTAACAATAGTTTCCTCTTCTTTAAGTTCTGGAGCCCTTTAACATTCCATGAATCTAATTCCCACATTTCCAAGGTTGACTGTACAATAAAGGTTTTGGAGAGAAAAGTTTAAAGAAAAATAAAGTATATTCAAAACCATACATGATCTGGAAGCAATCCATATATCCTGTCCTAAACCAGTGCTTACCCACTCTAACCCTGGACCAGGACATATATAGGTCTTGTGTAATATAGAATAACAGAAGGTTTAAGAAAAGAAACAAATAGGAAAACATCACATTATAAAATTTCAAACATGTTCCATAGTTGAGACCTATATAATCTAACTAAACTATGACAAAGCCTAAACTAAGCATTCCCTAACAAGCATTGCATTGAGCTACATCTCCCCAGTCAAGTATATTTAAGCAAATCAAATTAAAATACAATATTACAGTACATATAAAAATCAATTGAAAAAAGGAAGTTTTAGTATTTGGATTAGTTATCTATAGATAAACCGCATGCATAGAGACAAAAAAAAAAAAAACTAAAATACAACCCTATGTTAAAATAAATATACAGCTAAATACAGGTATCCCTGGCTATAAACCCACACTATCATAGTTTTATACTAAAGCAAAGTACTAACTAACTAATATAATATGCATTATCACCTTAACACAGTACATTATGAACTATAATGAGAAGCATATTTATACAAACATTACTAAATCCCTGCACCCTCTCTAAATAATATAACCACAAAATTCTACATAAACATGTATAAGAGACACAAATAAAATATTCCTATGTGCTTACTTTACCATACAACAGTGTTATTTTAAAGTTAAATAAATAAAAAGATGTTAAAACAGTTCCCTTTGGATTCGCAAGCCTGGAAACCCCGTGAAATATTTGTGACGGGGGACCGCTTTTACAGACGGACTCCCGGAAGTGTCACAGTGAAATCTGCACCCACAACAGCATTTTAGGCACTTCCTGTCTTCCTCCTCGTCAAAAACACTTCGTAGAAGCCATAAAATGATGGGAAACGAATGCAGGTAATCAAGATAAGCAAAAACAAACAGTTTTATTACTCTGGAAGAGGCCTAGAGCTTTACAAATGCAAACAAAGGATTATCCAGTCCTGGGAGCACAGTACAGAATGAATCCGACCTCAGCAGCATGCCAGTCTCAACGAAAGTTCAATTCAAGTCTCTGATACAGGTAAAGCCTTGAAAACTTTAAGAAACAGATTTCTTACCTCATTCTTAGTGGAAATAGCATGTTTAGTTACATCCATTGTAAATATAAGCATATGTGGGTATTTCATTTGAAACTTAATTTGTTTATCAATAAGAAATTTACAGTATGGAGACAAAGACTGTCTAGCTTGTCTTACCTGTATGGGTAAATCCTGTGACAGGGATATTTTATTAGTTTTCCACATGATATAGCCTCCAGTTTGTTTTACAGTAGTAAGTATTCTGTTTACATCTTGATAGTTAAGCATTTTAACATATACAGGTCTAGGAAAGTTAGATGCTTCTGACTCTCTCAAAGCTCTGTGTGCTCTTTCAATAATAATTAGTTTCACCTCATCAGAGTCATTTAGAAGCACTTCAAATATCTATAATATGGATGGAATTAATTCATTATACTGAATAGATTCTGGAATCCCTCTGAGAATAATGTTGTTTCTCCTGGATCTTGCTTCTAAGTCCGTACGCTTGTTTTGCATAGCCTGTATATCCACATCATGTAGATTAGTTTTTTTTTTCAAGTAAAGTTAATTTATCCTCATTTTCAGAAATTCGAGTTTCCGTCTTGGACATTCTCTCCAGCAACTGAGTACATGAGTTCCCAAATGTTTGTTCATAGGTTCATAGGTTCATAGGTTCATACTAGGCTATCTGCCCTGGGGCAATTATAAGCCTAGCCTGATTCTGTATGGCTTACGCCACCCCTTGATTTGAGTATACTGTGCCCTTTTTAAGGTTTAGTTTACTGGGCCTCTTTCTAATAGTGACACGGGAGTAATCCCTGGGACAAACCTACGATCCCCCATCCACTTATCGAGATTCTTCTTGAAGAGATTCAGTGAGGTGCTCTGCCTCACCTGAACTGGAATTCTATTCCAGAGTGAAGGGAGCCCCTGGGTTATGAACCTGTCCCTCCAGCAAGTTCTATTTATTTCTGTGCTGAGGTTCAAGTCCCTCAAATGTGTGGCTCTAAGGGATTTAGATTTACTGAGGTGGAGCATGTCCATTAATTCTGGATTTGACATAGCTTTGTATGTCAGGCATAGATCACCTCAAAGTAGGCGGTATGCAACTGAGTAGAGCTGGAGTTTTTTTAACCGAGCAGCATATGGCATCTGTTTGAGACCCTTGATCCTCTTGGTGAGATACTTTTGGGGTCTTTCTAATTGCTGCAGGTGTCGGGTAAGGTACATACCAAAAGGGGCATTGTATTCTATGATGGGCCTGATGAGGGATGAATAAAGGGGCATAATTACCTCTCTTGATCTAGATGTGAAACTCTTCGTGATGAGGTGGTCTATGTAGAAGGTCTTTCTAACCACTTTGGCAATGTGGTTTTCAAAGGAGAGATTGCTATCAACTTGGGTCCCCAGGTCCCTAATAACTTTCTCTGTACTTAATGGGTTTCCGCCTATGTGGTAATTTGTGGGCACATTGTTTCATTTAGCTTTAAACCATGGCGCTGGCACCAGTTATCTGTCTCTGTGAGACCTTTTTGAAGGATGTTTGTGTCAGCTGGAGAGTTGATTATGGCACCCAGTTTGCAGTTGTCTGCGAACCTGGTGAGCCATAGTCCCCCCACGTTTGCCTGTACCTCGGAAAAGTATATACCGAACAAGAGTGGTCCCAGGACAGAACCCTGTGGGACGCCACTTGTGACCGGTTTTGAGTCTGACATGGCTCCAGAAACTCTCACTCTGTGGGTTCTGTCTTTGAGCCAGTTTGTGACCCATCTTGTGACATAGGGGTTTATATTTAAGCTGGATACCTTATCTATGATGCCCGATTGGGGTATTGTGTCAAATGCCTTTGCAAGGTCCAGATAGGCTGTGTGGACTACCTTCCCTTCATCTATGGCTTTGGTGATTGTTTCAATGAAGTCAACCAGGTTCAAAAGGCAGGATCTGCCCTTGACAAAGCTGAACTGGGTAGGATCTAGTGTCTGTAGGTCCCCAATGTCATACTGAGGAGAGCTTCGAGTGCGTACATCTTGAGGTTAAGACTTCTGGCGTTTAGCAGCATTACCCTTAGTTTCTTGTTCCTTGTGCTGTCTATGGGGGTGGGTTTGACTTTTGAGCCTTGCCTAAAAAAGGCACTATGGGGGTGGCAAGAGCCTTTGCCAATATCCGAAAGCCCAGTGGTGACAGGTGCAAGCCATCCCTAGCGAAGCAACGTGGCTTGTTGAGCATGTCATCCCAGGCTGACAGACACTGGATCCCCTTTGAATGACACCAAAATTTTAGTCAATTGTTAAAATCGATCATTTTGTCTTTGTACTGTGGCATCATTCTAGGTGAAGGTAAGATGCTGCTCAAGGTCAGGGTCATACCAGCCTGGGCTACATGATCAGAGAGCTCCTCTATGTCTCTTTTCATGTAGTCAAGGGAGGTACGTCTCAGGTCATTCACACCAGCATGTACAATGACTGAGTAATATTTGTATTTGCTTTGGAGTGACCTGAGTGCTTGCGTTATGTGTCGGATCCTAGCACCCGACAGGCAGCTCACCGTGACCTTCTCTTTATTCAGCCTGGTGAGTGGGACGTCAGTGTGTCTGACAATAGAGTCACCTATAACAAGAGTATCAGGTGTGTTATTCAGCCTTAAGGGCTGTGGCTGCTTGGCACACTGACTTTGTGGGTTATGTGCTGTGTGTGTTTTGTTTTGAGGTAGCGTTTGCTTGAATGTCTGCTTTGGAGGTCTCTGTTGCTTAGGTAGATTTTTATTTAGAGCCTCTGAGTATGTTTTTGTGTATTTATGTGTTTGGTTCACTGATGTGGTGGGACTATGTGATACTGGAATTGTGTTGTGTGAGGTTACCTTCTCCTCCTGACTGGTTACACCAGTTTTGAGATGAGAGAGCTCAGCCTCCAGTTTGGCTAAATAGTTGCATCTCTCACATATATTTGAACCTGTTTGGAGGAGGAGAGGGTTGTCCGTGTACATGAGACAGTTGTAACATTGCCTCAAAATTCCCAGATTCACCAGCTGGACTGGAGAGGAAACCATTGGCTGACCTTTGGACATGCTAGAGTAATAGGGAAACTGAATTTAAGACAGACCGATAGAGGACAGGGTAATCGTAGAAAGTATAAGAGTAAGTAATGCTTATGGTTTAATAGTGCTAACTTGTAGGATTACTTAATTGGACCAGTGAAGGGCCTTAGAATGAGAATATGGTGTTTAAATTGAGAGATAGAGCAGTTCTAAGGGAAAAAGTGAAGAGCAGACTTTGTGGAGCCAGGAATAGTTTAAACCCAATTAGGCGGCACTGCCCGTTGTTGCGCTATGTTCAAAAATGTGCAAAAACACGCAAAAGAGGGTTTTAAGAGAGGAAGATGAAGGAGTTTTGGAATTGACCCAAAATGGCCAATAAAACTACAGTTTCAAGTCAGTAACCACTCCCACAGGGGCAGGCAGGCTGCTCATTGTTTTTCACTGCCACTGATCAACAGAGAGACTTTCCTTCAGCCCAAGCAAAAAATGGCCTCACAGAAACTTACAAACAGTTCAAGAACAGCAAGCCTGTAACTGAACTTATTTAAATCTCAGAAAAGTGGGAAAAAAGCAAGATTTTTTTGTTTTTTTGTTTTTTCAGAGATATCAGAGGTTAACAAGTATCAACAAGTTATAACAGTGCAGTAAATGACCCCACACAAGAGTGCTAGGCCAAAGACAGATAAAATGCAAGTTTTGAGAAAAAAAGATTTTAAAAATAAGTGCAAACAGGAAATTCAGTAAACAGCTCTAGGTTGTGCTCTAAATACAGTTACTAATGCAGAAATCAAATTTAACAAGCCAGAAAATGCTCAAAATAGGCAGCTATGCAGAAAAACTTAGCAAATAAACAGAGGAAAAATACTTAAAGTCTCAAAAGTGGCTCCTTTCTTCTCTCAGCATTTTCTTCTCTTGGTGGGTGCTTCACCTACAGCCAACAAGCCTGAAAAGACGCCAAAACCATGAGGCAACCAGGTTTTAAGAGAGGAAGATGAAGGAGTTTTGGAATTGACCCAAAATGGCCAATAAAACTACAGTTTCAAGTCAGTAACCACTCCCACAGGGGCAGGCAGGCTGCTCAATGTTTTTCACTGCCACTGATCAACAGAGAGACTTTCCTTTAGCCCAAGCAAAAAATGGCCTCACAGAAACTTACAAACAGTTCAAGAACAGCAAGCCTGTAACTGAACTTTTTTAAATCTCAGAAAAGTGGGAAAAAAGCAAGATTTTTTTTGTCTTTTTGTTTTTTCAGAGATAGCAGAGGTTAACAAGTATCAACAAGTTATAACAGTGCAGTAAATGACCCCACACAAGAGTGCTAGGCCAAATACAGATAAAATGCAAGTTTTGAGAAAAAAACGATTTTAAAAATAAGTGCAAACAGGAAATTCAGTAAACAGCTCTAGGTTGTGCTCTAAATACAGTTACTAATGCAGAAATCAAATTTAACAAGCCAGAAAATGCTCAAAATAGGCGGCTATGCAGAAAAACTTAGCAAATAAACAGAGGAAAAATACTTAAAAGTCTCAAAAGTGGCTCCTTTCTTCTCTCAGCGTTTTCTCCTCTTGGTGGGTGCTTCACCAACAGCCAACAAGCCTGAAAAGATGCCAAAACCACGAGGCAACCAGGTTTTAAGAGAGGAAGATGAAGTATTTGACAAGTCAGTTCTTTCAGAGCTTCTTGTATGGGTTGCAGATCATTTCTGATATCTTCCATGTTTAATGGTTGTTCAGATTTAGATTTAGTCCCTGGTTTCTGTTGTTCCTGTATTTTAGTAAATTTTTGTCTTTTAGAAATCACATCCTTTTCAGGTGACTGTAATTCCGAAAGTTTTGTTTTAGTAGTGGTTGTATCCATGTTTTTTTCCTCTTTTGACATCTTATTTGAACACAAAGACTTGCAGTATAGAAAGCACACAGTTCCTGTGTTTACTTCTCTCTGCAGAGCCAGCTAATCTGTTGTAATCTAGTGAAATATATTCCTTTTTTCCATTTTTTCTTCTTAGTAATGGATAGTTAAGTGTAGTTGAAGTTATTTTATTGAAGATTTGATGTTAAAAGTTTTATATTATCCACTCAGGGTTTATATTTCCTCAGGTTAAGTAGAGAGCTGCAGTTCAGCAGTGCTTACAGAACGGCAGCCATCTTTGAATCGTGTATGTGCATTTCTGAGGGATGTCATCAGACACGGCTCCAGTGCATAGCCAGCATCCCCCACTAGGTGGCCATATGGGATTTCCTCACTGGCAAATGACTGGTACAGCTGTGTCATATGCCAGATGTGGGAGTTGTGATAGCTTTCAGGGCTGCCAGCACACACATTCAAGATAATGCCCTGGGCATCGGACACGACCTGGCAGTTGATGGAGGGGGAACCCTTGTGGTTTATGTAGAGCCTACCCCACTCACTGGGTGGTGCTTTGATGTGTATGTGTGCAGTCTATAGCACCTACTATCTCAGGGTATTCTGGTATTTGGTGGAAGAGATGGATATTGCTGGTCAACACCTCATGGGTGTTGAGGAAATATATGTGCTCACCGGCATGTGCTGACATGGCATCCAGGAACTGGTGGAGTACCTTTGATGCTGATGCCTGTGAGATCCTCATGATATGTCCAGATGCCCTTTGTAAGGTACCTGTGGCTAGTATTCTTAAGCTTACACATACCTTGGAATCCACTGGGATGGGTTACCCTCTGTTGGGTCTGTGTGTGAGGCATGGCCAGCACAGCTCAACAATTTGCTGCAGAATGTCCCTGTCCACCATATAGCGCTCCACTATCTGCAGCTAATGTAGCCCCTGGTAGGTTACCCTGGGTCTGTACACTCTTCTCCTTCTCCTCACTGTGGGTTGGTCATCAGCATTCACATCCTCACCACCCTCAGCCTCTTGCACATATTGATGCATGAGAGCGACAACAGCCCCTAGCATTTTGTTAGTTTTGTCAGGTAAAATGTCCTCAATCTCTGTACACCATGGTGTAGAGTTTGTGGGAAAAACAGACTGGGAAGTGTTGGCATAGTTTATAGTAGCGTGCAAGGCTGTTCCATGTGAAATTTCACCTGCCAGCTATGCTAGTTCTCCTTGATTGCCATCCTACTGCTGTTTTCCCTTCCCATTGCCTTCCCATTTAAGCCCTGAGGTGTGGCAAGCATACCTAGTGCTCAGATGTGAACAGAGCTGCTATGTCCTGTTTTTTTTTTTTTTTTGTTTAAAACCTGGTGCATGGCACGCACACCCATTTAGGCAATGTAAACACTGCTAGGCAGCCTCAGACACACCCCTTCTCTTAGCTGTGGTTAGCTAAGGGCAAGCACGGGCCACAGAGCTCCAATAAGCTTACAGCATGCATGATACTCCCCCTTATGAGGTCATCCACCTCTTATACTTATACAATGATGTTGCTGCACCTACATGCTTGGGTGCAAGCTAACACTGAGAGGAAATCTGCGATTCAATATCAGTCCCCTCATTTGCATAAAACAGAATGCTAATTCTTAACACTCACACTCAGCCTTCCCCCATATATATATATATATATATATATATATATATATATATATATATATATATATATGTATATATGTGTGTGTGTGTGTGTGTGTGTGTGTGTGTGTGTGTGTGTATCTTCACTATAAGGCCACTTTGCAATACCAGCATCATCATTAAGCCTATTTTCCCCATTTGTACAAATGGTTAGGGTGTTGCAGCAACTATTGCCACTTTGCTTGATTCAGTAAACTGAGTAAAGTAAAAGTCAGTAACACTATTCTTCATTCTTTGACAGTCATGTCTGACTGTCTCAGGTCTTCTCTCATACAATCCATCCATCACTTGCCTTCTTCGCATCTGTCTAAAATATTCTTCAAGAAAATTATTTTCTGCTATATTACAGGTGTCTGAACTACTGTACCCTTTTCTGTTTGACTTTCTCTGCAATTGAGACTACTTTGGCTTCTACTCTGATGTTCTTATTTCTTTGTCTGCACCATAGTGTACATCCGACCACCTATCTCAGTCACTTAATCTTCGTTACCACTAGCTTCCTCTACTGTTCTGCCTTTACAGCCCATTGTGAAAGGTGGTTTGTGACAAGGAAGTCAATGCAGCTACTTTTGTGGCTTAAAATCATATGTATTTACAAATACATTTTCAAAAAAGTAATGTAGTTATTATTACTGAAATCAGTGATTGCAAAGTCATCTCCAGTGAAACAGTTGGTTCACAGCATAAACCAGTAGTTGCCACAATCAGCTGCAAGCAGTGGTCAGAGAAGGCTCTAAGGTCAACAGAGACCAGGCTGAAGACCTGTAAGTTGGCTGGAGAGAAAGTACAGCAGTTCAAGGAATTATTCAGGGCTCTAGCACCCCAAGAAGAGGAGGAAATAGGTGGAGTTGAAGAAGAGTGGCAGCGCCTAAAAACAGCATGTGTTAGGACTACAGAAAAGATATGTGGCCGAGCCAGGTATGGAAATAAGGTACATAAAGAAAGCTGGTGGTGGAATGCAGAAGTGCAGGAAGTAATCAAAAGAAAGCAGGAGTGCATGAAGAAGTGGGAGATTGAAAAGGCTGACCAAGCTAGGAAGGACTACTGGTTGGCTAACAAAGAAACTAAGAAAGAAGTTGCAATAGCAAAGAATAGGGCATCAGAGGCACTCTATCAGCTTCTGGAAAGTGACTCAGTAAGGGGAACAAAGAAACTATACCAGGTTGTAAGGCAAAGACAGAAAGATAAAGAAGATAGTCAGACACGCTTCATAAGGGATTCCAGCAACAACCTGCTTACCAGCTCACAGGACATCAAAGGCAGATGGAAGGAGTATTTCCAGCAGCTTCTGAATGAAGAAAACCCCACAGAAGCGGTACTGCCCCAGAAACAGCCTACAATGAGAGTAGAAGAGGAGCCTAGCTTAGAAGAAGTAAGAGCAGCACTAAGGAAAATGAAGTCAGGGAAAGCAGCAGGCTCAGATGAGGTCACAGCAGATATGATAAAGATGCTGGGTGAGCTAGGGGAGAAATGGCTCCTGAGGGTACTAATTGCAGTGTGGAGAGAAAGGCATATTCCAGATGACTGGAGAATAAGCATACTCGTGCCAGTGTACAAGAACAAAGGGGACATCCACAACTGTGGACAGTACAGAGGCATCAAACTCCTACCACATTGCATGAAAGTTCTGGAGAGGGTGATTGATAAACGGATACGTAGAATAGTAGAATGTAAAATAGGAGATGAACAGTTTGGATTCAGATCAGGATGCAGCACAACTGACCCGATATTTGCATTGAGACAGATACTTGAGAAGAAACTAGAGAAGGGGAGAGAGTCAAACTGGGCTTTCATAGACTTGGAGAAAGCATATGACAAGGTCCCAAGAAAGCTGATCTGGGCAGTATTGCGGTGGTTTGAAGTCCCAGAAACATTGGTAGAATTAGTACAGGCTATGTACAAGGACCCAGCGACTCAAGTATGAACAGTGTTTGGCCTCACTGAGGGGATCCCAGTGGGAGTGGGTGTACACCAGGGTTCAGCTCTGAGCCCACTGCTGTTCATACTGGTAATGGACTACATCAGCCAACAGGTTGGAGGGGTCAGAGCAACAAAGCTGCTGTATGCAGATGATGTGGCAGTACAGGCAGACTCTGATCTAGAGCTTCAGCAAAGAATAGGAGAATGGAATGCAAATCTGAAGGCACATGAGATGAAACTAAGCACAGATAAGACAGTGGTAATGGCAGCAGATTAGGGAAATCAGAAGAAGCTGAAAATAGAGATAGATGGGAAGATAGTGGAACAGGTAAACAGCTTCAAGTATCTGGGAGGGGTGGTTGAGGAGAAGGGTAGAATGAAGAGGTCAAAGCTAGAATCAGAGGGGCTGCAGCCAACTGGCATAGAGTATCAGATGTAGTCTATGACAGATGAATGCCAAAGAAGCTGAAAAGTAAGGTGTACAAGACAGTGGTGTGACCAGTACTACTGTATGGTAGAGAAACCTGGGCAGTAAAGGCAGAACAGTTTAAGAAGCTAGAGGTGATGGAAATGAAGTGCCTGAGAAAGGTGGTAGGATGAACACTGCGGGACAGGTGAAGAAATGAGGACATAAGAGCAGAAGCCAAAGTAGCTCCAATTGCAGAAAAGATCAAACAGAACAGATTACGATAGTATGGGCACATGTGTAGAAAAGAAGAAGACAATCTGGTAAGGGAGATTCGGGACAGACAGGAAGAAGGTAAGAGGAAGCGAGGGCGTCCAGCAAAGAGGTGGATGGATTGTGTGAAAGAAAATCTGCGACAGTCAGGCATGAGTGTTGAAGAAGGCAGGAGAGTGGCACTGAACCGAGAGAGTTGGCGACAGTTAATACGATACCCCGACCCCATGTAAAATGGGAAAAAGGGGGATGATGATGATATTACTGAAATCAGTGTACAGTCCAATATACATATGTTCACTATTCAGACAGGCTTTTTCACAAAACTGCAGAATCTTACACTAACATGTTATGTTCATAGGTTCATAGGTAGATAATAGACTATCTGCCCTAGGGCATTTATAAGCCTAGCCAGAGTGTATTTGGCTTCCGCCTCCCTATTAGATTAGCCTACTGTGCCTCTGTAAAGTAGGTCACAGAAGGTACCCTTTTATGATTAGTTTATTGTGCCTCTGTCTAGCAGGGACACAGAAGAGATCCCAGGGGTGAATTTGCAATTCCCCATCCACGCGTCCAGATTTCGCTTGAAGAGGGTCAGCGAGGGGCTATGTCTGACACGAATTGGGATTCTATTCCAGAGTGAGAGTAGCCTCTGGGAAATGAATCTGTCCCTCCAGCATGTCCTATTTGTTTTTGTGCTGAGGTTTAGGTCCCTGGAGCGTGTAACTTTAAAGGACTTGGATTTCTTGAGGTGGAGCATGTCCATTAATTCTGGGTTTGACATGGCTTTGTACGTCAGGCATAGATCGCCTCTGAGTAGGCGGTAAGTAACTGAGTAGAGCTGGAGTTTCTTTAGTCGAGCTGCATAGGACATCTGTTTGTAGCCCATCATCCTCTTGGTGAGGTACTTCTGGGGTCTCTCCAGTTGCTGCAGGTGTCGGCTAAGGTACATCCCAAAAGCGGCATTGTACTCAATCATGGACCTGATGAGTGACGAGTAGAGGGGCACAATGACCTCTCTTGATCTAGATGTGAACCCTTTCGTGATAAGGTGGGCTATATAGAAGGTCTTTTTAACCACTTTGGCAATGTGATTATCAAAGGAGAGATTACTATCTATGTTGGTCCCCAAATCTGTAATTACTTCTTCCGTACTTAATGGATTACCACTTATGTGGTAATTTGTGGGCACCTTGTTTTTCCCAAAGGGGATGACTATGCACTTTTTAGCATTTAGCTTGAGGCCATGGCTCTGGCACCAAGCATCCGTCTCTGTGATACCCTTTTTGGAGGATGCTTGTGTTAACTGGAGATTTGATTATGGCCCCCAGTTTGCAGTCATCTTCAAACTTTGTCAGCCATAATCCCCCCCATGTTAGCCTGAACCTCAGAGAAGTATATACCGAACAAGAGAGGTCCCAGAACTGAGCTCTGTGGGATGCCACTTGTACCTGGTTTGGATTCAGACATGGCACCTGTGATTCTAACCATGTGGGTTCTATCTCTGAGCCAGTTTGCAACCCATCTTGTGATATAGGGGTTGATATTTAAGCTGGTAAGCTTATTTATGATGCCTGAGTGGGGTATTGTGTTGAAGGCTTTTGCAAGGTCCTGGTAGGCTGTGTGGACTACCTTGCCCTCATCTATGGCTTTGGTAACTGTTTCAAAGAAATCAACTAGGTTTAAGAGGCAAGATCTGCCCTTAACAAAGCCGATTTGGGTAGGATCCAGTGTCTGGAGGCTCCCAATGTCTTTGTTTATGAGTTCCATGACAATACGTTCCATAGCTTTACAGACCAGACTAGTCAGGCTTATGGGGCGATAGTTTCCAGGGTCCATTGTGGCACCACCTTTGTGGAGTGGGACCACTGTAGCTGTATGCCAATCTTTGGGTAGATATCCTGTAGTAAGGCTAAGTTTGAACAGTGACTTAATGTGAGGGTTCAGTTCTTCTTGGAGCTCATGTAAGACACAGCCTGGGACACCGTCCGGTCCCATAGATGCTGTATTTTTTGCTTTGGAGAGGGCAGCTTTCACCTGTGCATCTGTGATGTCAGGGAGGTTACATTCAGTTGGGATAGGCATTTGCTCCTTTGGGGGGAAAGGGGGGGAGAAGTTTGCACTGAATCTGTCTGACAAGATGTTGGCTATGTCTGTAGGTTCGGTATATTTTGTACCGTTATGCAACAATTCAGAGCATATCTGGGAGTTTCTGCCCATGTTCCTGACATAACTAAAGAAGGCCTTGTGATTATCTTTAGTGTCTAGGGCAATTTTTCTTTCAAAACTGGCCTTTGATGATTTTATGAGGGATCGAAATTTCTTGCTAATACTGATCAGAGATGCCTTCCCTTCCAGCTGGTAAATGTAAAACAGAACTTAATAAGACCTCCACATAGCAGAGCAGCTGTCACCCATGTTCCAGTAAAAGGGAATAATAAAACAGCTACACTTTCAATTCCAGCAATAACATTGTAGTCTACCAAGGTTGTAGTAACTCCAGTTGTCTTCTTTTCTTAAGAGGCTAGTCCCTTTTCTCATAATTATACCTTCTGGCGTACCTTCCTTCATCTTTTCAGGAACCATTGCTTTTTTCTGTAATGCAATGCTGTCTTTGTTTGATAGGTTCTGGTGCTCAGTTTGCATCTATGTGAAATATGCAAGTGTTATAATGAAGGGTTATTTTCCCATTTCCATATATATTAGGCACGACAGTGGTAGTTGGTGTGCATTAGCATACTTGTTCTGTAACTTTGCTTCCATGCTGTCTTTTAATAATTATTGGTCTTTTATAGGCCTTCTTTCTGTGCCCTAGCCTTATATAGTAAAACAGTTTACAAATCATATTTACCTAATGCTTTATTGTGTGCTAAATGATATGTTTTGCTTTGCAAAATACATCTGGAACATGCAGTTGCTAATTAAAATGAATGCAAGAATGTTTAAAACTAACCTGTGAGGCATTGCAGTTTCCAGTCCTCTCCCTTTGTTGTTAATAGTATCAGTGTTGTTACTGTCAACAGCACAACAGTATCTCTAGATATCAATAACGCAGTCATGAAAGCACTTTTAAACTCATGTTATGTTTCTTGAAAAATTGAATATTGATAAATAGTTATCGTGTTTGTTCTCAGCAAGGCAAGTTTCCTGCTTTGTTGTATAAATCATACATTCTTTTCTCACAGCCATGAGTCAATCAGAATGATGCTATACAAATGGTAGGTAAGGACATTTCAGTACATATTTTATGTTGCCTTAGATATGCTCATGGGGTGGCATGATGTGTTTTGCCTACAGCAGCACAGTTACCCTGCTTATTTTAGAGAAACCATGTCTTTTATTGCAGAAACAGACTTATCATGTTTATTAAATCAGCAACAGCCAGTTCAAGTCAAAGCCCTTAGGCAGGTTTACTAGATGCTGGTCATTTACCTTTCAAACTTAATAAATGGTGTGACACTTGCAGGTTACTGATATCTACTCTTTTCTTACATTGTCCTTAACTGCTTGAGGTAAAAAGATAAACAGCACATTTCTGTTTGATGATCTAGGGAAATGTAAGTAAAATGCATGAGATGTTTAATCAATACATTCCTGCTGTTGTGAAAATAATATTTCTAATGTGGTCTCACAGTGTTTAAAAGCATCAGATTTTTTTTCTTAGTAGAACTAAGGTAAATTCATAGATTATAATGCATTCTTTCATTGCATGGCTGCAGCAAATAAGCTCTGAGTGCAGACCTTAATTTAATACTCAGTTCAACCATAATAGTCCATGGACTTAACCAATACATGAAGGAAAGTAATATCAGAAAATCAAGATACTAAGACCACCTAAATCACCCGGAGCTACAAAAGCTAATGCAAAATAAAACTTTGAAGTGATAATTTAAATGAGTGCGTAAGTGTGTGTGTGTGTGTGTGTGTGTGTGTGTGTGTGTGTGTGTGTGTGTGTGTGTGTGTGTGTGTGTGTGTGTGTGTGTGTGTGTGTGTGGAGGGTGTACATCTGCTTTTAAACGTAATGACTGTATTATTGCTATTGCTTCAACCTGACCTAAGCTTCTGTATATCCAGGATACAGGCAAAAAGAAAATGTTGGGGTTAAACTGAAGCTTTACTCAGAAGAGATTAAAACTTTTCATGTCACACAATATAAAGTGACCTTACTTTTGACTCCTTAAAGATGTACTGCACCCCCTTTTTATTAGACAAGGAAGACATACATGCACCATTCTCTGATTATATACAATATACACTTGATATGAAAACCTAACAATACTCTGTACTACTGAATCATGAGATGCATACAGTTTAAATCCCATTAAAAGCATGTGTTATTTATATACAGACTCTGTACATTCTCTAACTCTGATTTATTTTATGATGAGTCTACCACACTGAGTATAGTAGGTTATATTCTGAACATTTCACTCCACTCCCAGTAGCAGCATTTACGTCATAGGCAAGGTTTTAGTGAAATATATTGTTGATAGATTCTGTAGTGGAATCTGAATCTACAGATCACATATCAGTAATAAAAGGCTTTTCTGACACACCCAGCTTAATGTCTGCCTGCTCTGTGTGGAACCTTATACACGGGTTTTTCAAACATGGTCTTATTCTGAGATTTTCAGTAGTTACCTTCAGTTTCTGTTATATAACTGTAAGATGTTATGTGATCCTATCTCACCTACATTCTGTACTGATGGGTTCGGAGCCGATCCTCGGCTCTGACTCAGCACGCTATACTATAGAGCGAAGTCTCTAATTGGCTGAGCTATTCTACATCCCAGGATGCACCACCACTAATCCCCAGATCTCGCTTTGCCGCTTCATAGCAATAGACGTGGTCTCAAACTTGGCTGAGCTAAGTACTGTTTATTCAGACTTTTCTGTCAGAAAATTTGTTTTTGAACCCAAAAGCTGTTTTAACAGCTACTTGTCGTTCTAAGTGGTTTTGTGAAAGTTTGTGTAAATTTTGTTAGCTAGGTTCCGCTTTATTTAGTGAGGGTTTCCCTATTCTAGTGTGTTATACCTTGTGTTACTTAACTTTGTGTAGTGATTTTTATTTTTTCTGGTCAAGGTCCTGCTTAGTTAGAGGGTCTTGACCTCGTCAATTAGAGTGTTGTAGTTTCTAGCTGTGGGTCTATCCTGTTTAAATTAGAGGGATTTAAACTTTCTGGTAGTTTTCTGTGATTAGACTGTTTTTAGGTGTCTTGTAAGATGTCTAAGGAACATAGACCCTCGGGTTTAAAAATGTACCAAGTGTGGGTACAAGATGTCAATCACGGATGACCATTCTCTATGTGTTTATTGCCTAGGTCCTAAGCACCTTCAAGAGTCATGTAGTGTATGTCACGCCTTTTCATCGTGTCCTCCAGAGAGGAAAACAAATTGATATTGAAGGGGTTAATTCAGCCTTTTTGAGGAGGCTTTATCTTCTTCCCTCTCCTTCCAGGAAGAAGTGTCGGCTCTGACCAGTCCGTCGGAACCGACAGCTAAGAAATCAAGGCAGGCTTCTCCATCGGCTCCACGGACTTCGGAGCCGAGGTCAGAATGGTCTGCCTCGATGCCTCCAGCCTCGACTCCTCTGGTTTCGAGCCGAGGACTGGGGCATCGAGGCGGGTCACCTTCACGGCTCCACTGATATTGGAGCTGAGAAAGGTCGCCGCTCAGACTCTTCCCTCGGCCGAAGTCCTCCGGCACCGGGGAAATTACTGTGCTGGTGGAATCTCCCTCGTGCCGATAATGCTTGAGACTATTCGAGCCAGTCCCTAGTCTTGGAACCGATGGAGAAGTCAACTCGGACCCGATCGGTCTCTCTCGGTCTTCAAGATGTCTGATTCGGATATAGACAGGGTGCTTCAAAGGCTGTTCCAGTCTCCAGTGTTCCAAAAGTTAGTTTTGGCTCCAGCCCAGTCGGCTTCAGAGCTGATTGTCCACCCTGTTGTATTGGTTCCTCCTCCAACAGCCTCGGCTCCATTGGAGTCGGTGCTGGTGGAGCCAGTGGAGGTTCTCAGGTTGGCTCCGACCCTTACTCCAACCCCAACCTTCGGGTCGGAGTTCGGTACACGGACCTCCTCGGTCAGCCCCGGGGGTGACGCCGGGACTGATGTTTTCGGTCCCAAGCCTCCTCTCAGTGTGTCGGCGGCAGGAGTGTCATCTACTGTTGTGGCCTTGGGGTGGGACCTTCCCAGGATTCTGGTGGTCCGCCTTCAGGGCTATGAGGAGTGCTTTGGCCACATCTTCTTTGGCTACCTCCACCATCTCTCCGCACCTTCCCTGCATACTGAGACTTGGTCTTTGGCAGTCCCCTGTATCAAGACAGCGGAGCCCTGGGGCCTGAGGTTACCCCCATTAGGGTTTCCCCTTCCTGGAGGTCCTTCTGAAGCTTCTTCGAGGAACCCCCAGGAAGAGACAGTGCAAGAGGAAGCACGCCGTTGACTCCCCTGATGAGTCTCTCACCTCAGACACTGATCTTGATGATGCAGAGGGGTCCCCAAGTCATCCTCGGATGATGTCTCCTTTGCAGACATCCTGGAAATCCTCAAACAACGAGGTGGCTGGCAGTCCAAACCCCTTCTGCTGATGAGTCTGTATTCCTCAAGGCCTTGGGCTCAGCCTTCCACCTCCTGGGTGTCTCCGCCTTGATGAGCTCTTAGATTTGATCTCAAGGGCGTGGGAGCACCCAGACTCTGTGGAACTGGTGCCTGCTCATCCTAATAAATTTCTGTCAGCCCCTGAAAAGAGTTCTAACTAAAGGTGTGGCTGTAGATGCTTTGGTGGTGGCATCTGCTACCCAGCAAGATGTAGCAGAGGCTTTGACATCCGTCCATCCTCCTAATAAGAGTCCAGGAGCATGGATCGGCACGGAAGCGCACCCTAAGTTCAGCAGCCTTTACATTAAGGTCTCTGAATTACCTTACGACTTCACCAGACTTCAGAGGGATCTGGTCAAGGAACTTTCAGATACCCTCTCTGGTAACCTGCCTGAGCAGCTGGCCCAGACAGTTGGCTCTCAGCTGGCTACTCTATCATCCATTTCAAACTCGTCCATGAGGCTCATTTCATATGTGGCCGAAGGGCAGTAAAGCAGCGGGTACAGGTGTTGCTCACGGAGACAAGCCTGGCTCTGCCTGTGTCATTTTCGCGGAGGCCTTCAAGTCTTCCTTTGCTGACGCTCCCTTTGATGGGTCCTCCTTGTTTGGACCCAAGGTAAAGGACACCTTGACCCGCTGTGAACAAGAGGGTAAGACTTTGACTGCCATAGGGGCACGATTTTCCACTCCCTTCGGCCTTATCCCAAGGCTAGAAGAGGAGGGAAAATGTGGTTCCATAGATCTCAGAAGACTTACCCCTCTCAGCAGGATGATCCCCTTCTAGAGGCAGAGGAGGGGGAAATTTCTCAGGAAGACGCTGTCCCAGAGGCGGCAGAGGCCCCTGCAACACTGGAGACCGTGAGTCCTTTCGTGGCTCCTCAACCTTCCAGCATCCCTGAAGGATTGGCCGACTGTGCAGCTCCGAGCCAGTCGGGGTCATTTTTGAGGCACCTAAAAGCCTGGGAGAATATCACTCAGGACCGATGGGTGCTCCGGATCATCGCCGGAGGTTACACCATCCCTTTTCTCAGCCCTCCCACCATCCGAAAATCCTGGACCCACCACCCAGTCAACAGGATCTGCAGCCTCAAATTTCAAAGCTGCTTCAAAAGGAGTCATCCAACCGGTCCCCAGACCAGATCGGATTAGGGACTTACTCAAGATTCTTTTGGTGCCAAAAAGACCGGGGACTTGAGGCCCATTTTGGATCTCAGTATTCTAAACCGTTCAGTCAGAAGTCCAAGTTCGAATGGTCACCTTACAATCCATTCTCCCACTGCTGGAGGAAGGTGTTTGGATGTGCTCCATAGATCTCAAGGATGCTTATTATCATATTATGGTACATCAGGCGTCCAGGAGACATCTGTGCTTCAGCCTGGGAGGCAGTCATTTTCAGTTCAGCGTGCTGCCCTTTGGTCTCACCACAGCCCCCAGGGTGTTCACCAAATGTTTGGCGGTGGTGACTGCTCACCTGAGAAGTCTAGGATTCCAGGTGTTTCCATACCTAGACGACTGGCTCCTAACTGCCACCTCCAAGCATCTACTCTTACAGAACCTACAAGCCACTATATCACTGGGCAATTCCCTAGGAATCACCTTCAATTGGGAAAAGTCTGTGTTGCTGCCATCTCAATGCATAAGATCCATAGGAGTAGAGATAGACTCAAAGCAAATGTGGGTCTATCTTCCTACAGACAGGATAGAAACCATACAGTCTCAAGTCCGAGCATTGCTCCTCAAATCCAAAGCCCCAGCCAGGATGGTCCTACAACTATTGGGTTCCATGTCGCCACCGTTCTTCTAGTTCCCTTAGCAAGGTTGCATATGAGGATTCTCCAGTGGCTTCTTTCAGCTCAGTGGTCCTTTCAGGAACTCCCTCTCAGTCACCTCATATGGATCATGGAGACCTGCAAACAGGACCTTCCATTGGTGGCTAGTTCCTCCAATTTGAATCAGGGGCGACCCTTCATTCCTCCACCTCCAGTGGTCACTTTGACTACGGACGCCTCCCAGACGGGGTGGGGGGGACATTACCTGGGCAGGTCAGTCCAAGGCAAGTGGCACCCAAAAGAGTTCCTCCACATCAACATTCTAGAAATGAGGCGGTGCTTCTATCCCTTCAAGCACTTCACGATTACCTCCTCCAGGGCATGATTGCCGTTCAGTCAGACAACATGTCACTAGTCTGGTACCTGAACAAACAGGGAGGGACCAGATCCTATCCTCTTTGCAGAGAGGCCATGAGGGTATGGGAATGGGCAGTGTCAACCAAACGCTTCTTGGTAGCAACACACATTCGGGAGATCCAATGTGATAGCCGACAGACTGAGCAGAACTATTCTCTCCTCACGAATGGTCTCTGAACATCAGAGTGGCAAATCAGATTTTCAGAAGATGGGGAAGTTCTGTGTTGCGACCTCTTTGCAACTCCTCTCAACACGAAATGTCTAAAGTTCTTCTCTCTCACCCCAGTTCGGGGGAGCCCCATGGATGCCCTAGTCCAAGCTTGGCCCACCGGCTTTATGCCTTTCTCCAGTTCCTCTTCTTCCCAGGATGATCCAGAAGGCATTCTCTTGCAGCAAGATGATCTTAGTTGCTCCTTACTGGCCTCGTCAAGTATGGTTCCCATATCTTGAAATATGCTCTGGAAGGTCCATGGTTCCTGGATCAGATCCCAGACATTTTGGTTCATCAGTCGGGACAGCTTCATCAGTCCCTTCACACCTTGAGGTTAACAGCTTGGCTCCTCCTCTTCCGACTATAGTCAGGAGTCATACATTGGATCCAGAAGTCATACATATCTTGTCCTCGCCCACAAGTCTGCTACAAAAAATGTATTCTAGCAAATGGAAGAGATTTGCCATTTGGGCTCAACTCCGGGACCTGGATCCCATCACTATTCTGGTGTCAGAAGTTTTGAAATTTTTAGCTTCTTATTCAATCAAGGCTCTTCAGTCTCTACCATCAAGGTTCAATTGGCAGCTATTTCCAATTTTCATGAATCTATAAACCCACCTTTGATGAGCAATAGATTGTGTAAAGCCTTCATGAAAGGTGCTGCTTTTAAGACCTCCGATTTCTCATCCTGATCTTAAATTCTCGATTAGGTGCTTTGACCTCTTCCCCTTCAAACCTGCAGCAACTTGTGACTTGAAATTTCTATCGTGGAAGACTGCTTTTGGTGGCAATTACTTCAGCCAGAAGAGTTTCAGAACTTCAAGCTTTGTCTGTGAAACCTCCGTACTTAGTTTTTCACAAGGATAGAGTATCCCTCAGGCCAAATCCATCCTTTGTTCCTAAAGTTTGTTCTAGTTTCTGCCTACAACAGTCATTAGAACTTCCAGTCTTCTTCCCAATCTACTCAGACAGAGCGAATACATATTCCATTCATTAGATGTTCACAGGCAGTTGTGTTTTATTTAGATAGGACCAAACAAACAAGGAAAACAGATCAGTTGTTTGTATCCTTTGCAGACAATAAATTGGGCAAAGCTGTCACAAAGGTCACTATTGCCAAATGGATCAGGGACTGTATTACTCAAGCTTATTCTTATTCTAATAGAGAGCTTACCACCACTGTCAAAGCTCATTCTACAAGGGCTATGGCTACTTGATAGCATTTCATTCTAAGCTTGCCATTAGTGACATTTGTGCTGTGGCTACATGGTCTTCCCTCACACCTTCATTTCCCATTACAAATTGGATGTGGCATCTAGAGGATGAGCTTCATTTGGTTCCACAGTTCTCAGGAGTGTTTTCCAGTGAGCCACCCAGGATTCAGGTGCTAGGGACGCTGTCCCATCAGTACAGAATGTAGGCGAGATAGGATCACATAACATCTTTTAGTTATGTACTTACCATAACTTTAGATGTTTGGGATCCATCTCACATTCCTAATAACCCACCCTCCTTCCCCTTCCTTGGAGATCAGAAGAGACCGAAGGTCCGAATCCTGTTTAGCGTTTCATCTTGAAACATCTAACAATGTTATATAAACAAGTTGTGCATGTGTGCATGAATGCGGACAAACAAGATCTGGGGAAGTAGTAGTGGTGCATCCTGGGATGTAGAATAGCTCAGCCAATTAGAGACCTCGCTCTATAGTATAGCGTGCCGAGTCGGAGCCGAGGATCGGCTCCGAACCCATCAGTACAGAATGTAGGCGAGATGGATCCCAAACATCTAAAGTTATGGTAAGTACATAACTAAAAGTTATCTCTCCATGGTACAAAAGATCACATGTTTAGAAGACCACCAGTTGTTTGAATCTGAAATTTGTATTTAGTTTCAAAAGACTCTCACACTCTCTCTCTTTGTCTTAATTAATGACAATTTTTGACAGCTCTGTCATAAAACAGTTTCTGTTTCAGTTTCAGGTTCCTTTTCTTAAACACTCTTTAATGCATACAATCTGTTCTTTTGAAAAATAATGTAAAGATAGTCAGGTTCTTTAATCTCAACCTTTTTCCTCTCAACAATTGTAAAGGCAATAGTACACATTTCAGTGATGCTAAGGGGATATACAGGTGATCTAATGCAAAGTATTTCCTCAGTATTTATTTATTTTTATTTATTTATTTTACATTTGTTGACCGGGATAGTCCGACTGGATGCATGTCCATTTTCAGCAGAGGCCCGGGGAGAAAAGCTCCAAGGGTAAGCAGATACAGCATTACATAATACCAGCATTACATATTACAAACAGACTATTTACAGTGATTACATAAGTAAGCAAGTTAAACAAGTTCCACAGGTTACAGTTAATCCTGAGCGCTAGTCAGGATTAAAATAAATTACACAGTAAACTGGTTAACAGATTTTTACACATTCTAGAGAGAGTTAGCCAGGCTTGATACATTGACATAGCCAGTTAAGTGACAAATGTTGTTTGAGTCTAGTTTTAAATTGACCTAAGGTGGAAAGTAAGGTAATATCAGCTGGAACAGAGTTCCAGGATCTACTTACAGAGTTTGTAAAGAGAGAATCACCGGCTGTGTTATTAATTTTGCTAGTCTGAAATTTTTTTAAAAAATTAAGTTTGGACGCACTAGCCTGTCCTTGGCCCACCAGCTTGCTTTATGCCTTCCTCCAGTTCCTCTCCTTCCCAGGATGATCCAAAAGGCATCTCTCTTGGGGAGCAAAATGATCTTAGTTGCTCCTTACTGGCCTCGTCAAGTATGGTTCCCATATCTTCGGAAGTATGCTCTGGAAGGTCCATGGTTCCTGGATCAGATCCCAGACATTTTGGTTCATCAGTCGGGACTATTTCACCAGTCCCTTCACACCTTAAAATTGACAGCTTGGCTCCTCCTCTTCCGACTATAGTCAGGAGTCATACATTGGATCCAGAAGTGGTACACATCTTATCTTCGGCCCACAAGTCTGCTACAAAAAAATTGTATTCTAGCAAATGGAAAAGATTTGCTATTTGGGCTCAACTCCGGGACCTGGATCCCATCACTATTCTCGTATCAGAGGTACTAAAATTTTTAACTTCTCTTTTCAATCAAGGCTCTTCAGTCTCTACCATCAAGGTTCAATTGGCAGCTATTTCCAATTTTCACGAATCTATAAACCCACCTTTAATGAGCAACAGATTGTGTAAGACCTTCTTGAAAGGTGCTGCGCTTTTAAGACCTCCGATTTCTCATCCTGCTCCTCCATGGGATCTCGATGTGGTGTTATGCGCCTTAACTTCCTTCCCCTTCGAACCGGCAGTGACATGTGATCTAAAATTTCTATCGTGGAAGACTGCTTTTCTGGTGCCGATCACTTCTGCCAGAAGGGTTTCAGAGCTTCAAGCTTTGTCTGTGAAACCTCCGTACTTAGTTTTTCACAAAGACAGAGTATCTCTCAGGCCAAATCCTTCCTTTGTCCCTAAAGTTTGTTCCAGTTTCTGCCTACAACAATCATTAGAACTTCCAGTCTTCTTTCCGAAATTTTCTAACAAAGCGGAATTCATATTCCACACATTAGATGTCCACAGGCAGTTGTGTTTTTATTTAGACAGGACCAAACAAACAAGGAAAACAGATCAGTTGTTTGTATCCTTTGCAGACAATAAATTGGGCAAAGCTGTCACAAAGGTCACTATTGCCAAATGGATCAGGGACTGTATTACTCAAGCTTATTCTTATTCTAACAAAGAGCTTACCACCCTGTCAAAGCTCATTCTACAAGGGCTATGGCTACTTGATAGCATTTCATTCTAAGCTTGCCATTAGTGACATTTGTGCTGTGGCTACATGGTCTTCCCCGCACACCTTCATTTCCCACTACAAATTGGATGTGGCATCTAGAGGATGAGCTTCATTTGGTTCCACAGTGCTCAGGAGTGTTTTCCAATGAGCCACCCAGGATTTAGGTGCTAGGACGCTGTCCCATCAGTACAGAATGTAGGCTAGATAGATCACATAACATCTTTTAGTTATGTACTTACCATAACTTTAGATGTTTGGGATCCATCTTGCCTACATTCTAATAACCCACCCTCCTTCCCCCTTCCTTGGAGATCAGAGGATATCAGAAGGTCCGAATCCTGTTGTTTCATCTTGAAACATCTAACAATGTTATATAAACAAGTTGTGCATGTGTGCATGAATGCGGACAAACAAGATCTGGGGGATTAGTGGTGGTGCATCCTGGGATAAGAAATAGCTCAGCCAATAAGAGGCATCGCTCTATAGCATAGCGTGCCGAGTCGGAGCCGAGGGATCGGCTCTGAGCCCATCAGTACAGAATGTAGGCGAGATGGATCCCAAACATCTAAAGTTATGGTAAGTACATAACTAAAAGTTATCTCTCCATGGTACAAAAGATCACATGTTTAGAAGACCACCAGTTGTTTGAATCTGAAATTTGTATTTAGTTTCAAAAGACTCTCACACTCTCTCTCTCTGTCTTAATTAATGACAATTTTTGACAGCTCTGTCATAAAACAGTTTCTGTTTCAGTTTCAGGTTCCTTTTCTTAAACACTCTTTAATGCATACAATCTGTTCTTTTGAAAAATAATGTAAAGATAGTCAGGTTCTTTAATCTCAACCTTTTTCCTCTCAACAATTGTAAAGGCAATAGTACACATTTCAGTGATGCTAAGGGGATATACAGGTGATCTAATGCAAAGTATTTCCTCAGTATTTATTTATTTTTATTTATTTATTTTACATTTGTTGACCGGGATAGTCCGACTCGATGCATGCCCATTTTCAGCGGAGGCCCGGGGAGAAAAGCTCCAAGGGTAAGCAGATACAGCATTACATAATACCAGCATTACATATTACAAACAGACTATTTACAGAGATTACATAAGTAAGCAAGTTAAACAAGTTCCACAGGTTACAGTTAATCCTGAGCGCAAGTCAGGATTAAATGAAATTACACAGTAAACTGGTTAACAGATCTTTACACATTCTAGAGAGAGTTAGCCAGGCTTGATACATTGACATAGCCAGTTAAGTGACAAATGTTGTTTGAGTCTAGTTTTAAATTGACCTAAGGTGGAAAGTAAGGTAATATCAGCTGGAAGAGAGTTCCAGGATCTACTTACAGAGTTTGTAAAGAGAGAATCACCAGCTGTGTTATTAATTTTGCTAGTCTGAATTAGTAGTTTGTTAGAGGATCGAAGCGGTCTAGGATTGTTATAGGGGGTGATAATATTTTTAAGTGCAGGAGTATTGTCCAGATTATAGAGGATTTTATAGGCCATAATCAGTTGGTTATACTGGATTAGGCTGGGTAGTTCAAGCCAACCAAGCTGATTTAGATTGATGCAATGATGTGTCCTAAAAGGCAGCCCAGTGGCAAACCTGACAATGTGGTTGTAGCAAATTGAGAGTTTGTTAAGGACAGTCTTGTTCAAATTAGAGAGTAGAGGGGATGCATACAGAAGGGTTGAAAGAAGGTAAGAGTGAGCTATGGCAATTTTAGCTGGAGGGGTTAGGAAGGCTTTTATTCTGTAAAGTGACCCTAGTTTTTTATTGATGGTTTTGATAGTTTGGTTAACATGTAGGTCAAATTTTAGATTATTGTCTATGATGACACCTAATAGTTTTGTAGATGGGTCAGGGGAGATTATTGTGCCATCATTTGATTTTATGGTAAAGGTGAAAGCGGTAGACCTACGTGTTGGTGAAAATAACAGCATTTTAGTTTTTTGGGATTTAGGATCAGATGATGTTCAGAAAGCCAGTTTTCTATTGTATTAAAGGTGGTCTGGGTAGCTGACCATAACTCTACTGGAGATGTGGCTGAGTAAATCAGAGTAGAGTCATCAACATATTGGATATAGCTGACTTTTGAGATGACAGTATAAAGGTCGTTAATGAAGATGGAGAACAGCAAGGGCCCTAGTATAGAGCCTTGTGGTACTCCGAGGGTGTTAGGTAGAAGGTTAGAGAGTTTGTTCTACCAGAGGACAGCCTGTTGTCGACCATTCAGGTAGGATTGAAACCATTGGAGGGCTCCAGTATCTAGACAGAATGTTTGCAGGGTGTGGATTAAAAGTTGGTGATCAACCATATCGAATGCCTTGGAAAGATCCAAAAAGAGGGCTGAGGATATATAATTATTGTTGCAATTATGGTTTATGGTGTTAGTAAAGGCTAGGAAGGCTGAAGTAGTGGTGAGATGAGGACGTAAGCCATACTGAGTGTCTGCCATAAGGCGATTTTGGATTAGGTGGTGCATGAGTTGTCTATGAATACATTTTTCCATAATCTTTGCAAGTGGAGAGAGTAGAGCTATTGGCCTATAATTGGAGAATTCAGTAGAGCTGCCTCCATTGTGAAGTGGGATTACATAGGATATTTTCCAGATGGTGGGAATTTTAGCTTCTATTATGGCTCTATTGATTAGTATTGAGACGGGGTAAGCAATAGCATCAGCTGATTTTTGTAGGTACTCGGCAGGGAGTTGATCAGCAGAAAGTGTAGTGGGTTTTAAATTTTTGATCAAGGTACGGATAAGTAAAGCGGCGACTGGTTGGAAGCTGAACGCAAGTAGGTTTCTAGGGGTGCTACTTTCAGGACCAGGGGAGCTAGGAGGTAGTTGGTTAGCTAGGGATTGAATTGTCTCAGTAAAGAATTGGTTAAAACTATCAGAAACATCTTCAGGGGTTTTATCAATAGTAGTAGCAGGGATTGGGGTTGAAGTTTGTCCAGGATGTAGTAGATTATTTAAACCTGCCCAAAACGTCTGAGGGTTATTTTGCTTTACTGTCTGTAAATTACAGTAGTATTGTTTTTTGTCTTGTAAAATTGATTTTTTTGGTTTTGTTCCTGGATTGTCTCTATTTAATGTGATGTTGAGGGTCTTTAGAAGAATGCCATAAAGCCCATGCTTTGTTTCTAAGGGTAATTTTGACTTTAGACTCTATAGAAAGCCATGGTCCAGTTTTTGCCTTGGTTCTCTTTGAACGAACAGGTGCATGCAAATCATGGATCTCAAGGAATTTGTTGTTAAAGTATGCTACTGCTTCCTCTAAGGGGAGGTGTTTTAGAATAGACCAATTACATGAGTTTAGTTCTTGTTGTTATTTGGCAGGGTCAAAGTTTTTATTGTTTCTAACCTTTCTGAGTAAGGGTTGTTGGGAATTAATGGTTTTGTGCTTAATTACATATGTGAGAAGGTGATCGCTTAGGCCATTAAGGAGGGTACTAGAGGTGTACAGTTGGGGGTGACTGTTTATGAGTACCCAGTCAAGTATACTTTCTTTTTGGTTGGGATTACCTATCCTGGTAGGGGTGGATATGATTTGTGTAAATGCATGCAGGTTAATATGGGTGGTTGGGGATTCTAAGGAACAGGTGCCCCAGTCTATGTTAAAGTCTCCAAGTAGTAGGGTTTCTTGGGGGTAGTGACATGATAGCCAGTGCAGGATATCTTCAAATGTAGATATATTGTCACCTGGGGGAGTGTACATACAGATGATATTAATGCATTTATTTTTATTAAGTTGCAATTTGGTGGCAAGAATCTCCGAGTTATTAATCTGAGGAGGTTGTATTACATCTATGGTGACATTCAACTCAGATTTATAGAGTACAGCTACCCCACCCCCCCTTCCTCGAAGCACGATCCAGCCTGTGTATGTTGTACCCAGGTGGTAACACTTCATTGTCTTTAGTGTTAGGTTTTAACCAGGTTTCAGATAAACAGAGAATCTCAGGGAGTGGACATCCAGAAGTGCATGCAATTCATGTACCTTGTTATTAATGCTTCTAATATTGAGATGACAGACTAGGAGAGAGTTAGTTGGCCTATTAATTGTAGGTTTGTAGCTTAGATTACAAGTAGAGGGGGTATGTGTATCTGAAGTGAGTGGGCCAGGGTTGGGGTGAATATCACCACCAAGTATTAGGTTGAGTCTCTACTTGGTGATGAACTTCAGGAATTTGTTTATTAGTTTGTGGTAGTGTTTGGATCTAGAGCTAATGTGCCTGGGGTTGAGATGTTGATAGACTGAACAAAATGTTGGATAGGATCTGGTACTGTAAGTATGGTTGAATGTGGAAGTATTTACAGCTGGTGTGATAGTATGGCCTTTTGGGACCTGAAATCCCATAAGAAACTGGTTTTCATACAAGGTAAGGAGATATGGTGTGAACAAGAGGGGTAGTAAAAGGGTGTATATCATTATATGTGTTTCAGCTAGTGAGTGAAGGAACTTTGTTTTACCTGGTGATGCAACACCAGAAGATAGAGTGGTGAGGTAAAGGTACTGGAAGGGGGATGGGAGAATGCCAGATGAAAGCTAATAGGTGCTATTATAATGTAGGTAGTAGAATGGGGGTGGGTGGGATTATCCCAGATGAAAGCAGATAGGATCTAGAAAGTGGGGGAGTGGCTATAGTACTATAAATGTAGAGGTACTGGGGGCAGGAGGGAATTGGGGGCAGGGAGGGGAGCGAAGAGAGCCCGAACATGAGGGCTGACGTGGGGGCTATTGCAGTTTACACGGTTTCCTAAGGTGTCCTAAAGCTATAAGGTAAGTATTACAGCTCTTAATTTAAGAGTCAATTTACTTCAGTTACAGGGGAAGGAGGCAACCACTCAAGTAGAAACAAAGTGCCCTATGGCTGACCAATATGGTGACCTGCTTAATTACAAAGCACTGTATGTAAAAGCTTAACAAATGCTTTTTGTGTGTAACCTACTCTGTTTAAATGTTGAGAGAAACTGATTGCAGTCCTGTAGACACCATTTTGTAGGGAACTGTAGAGTTCAATCTGTTTAAATGTTGAGAGAAACTGATTGCAGTCCTGTAGACACCGTTTTGTAGGGAACTGTAGAGTTCAATCTGTTTAAATGTTGAGAGAAACTGATTGCAGTCCTGTAGACACCGTTTTGTAGGGAACTGTAGAGTTCAATCTGTTTAAATGTTGAGAGAAACTGATTGCAGTCCTGTAGACACCGTTTTGTAGGGAACTGTAGAGTTCAATCTGTTTAAATGTTGAGAGAAACTGATTGCAGTCCTGTAGACACCGTTTTGTAGGGAACTGTAGAGTTCAATCTGTTTAAATGTTGAGAGAAACTGATTGCAGTCCTGTAGACACTGTTTTGTAGGGAACTGTAGAGTTCAATCTGTTTAAATGTTGAGAGAAACTGATTGCAGTCCTGTAGACACCGTTTTGTAGGGAACTGTAGAGTTCAAACTAAGTCACACCAGGTCAGCCAAGGGGGGAAGAGAGAGGGAAATCCTAAGCACCTAGATTTGAAAATGCATTTACAATTTTAATCATGTGCTCCACTTTTCCATTGGACTTCGACCTGAAACCTTAACAACAATCCTATCTGTTAACCAGGTAGGATCACTGGACAGTACCTTTGCAGGGATAAACTGGGAGCAATGTCTGGTTAAGTCACTTGCTAAGGTCACAAAATATGCAAATGAGAGTAAAGATAATCAAGCCCTCTACCAGGAACAACAGCTCACAACCTTAACCTCTGCTGCAACTTCCAAATGTGTCCCCATCTCAGAAGTTTCATTAATATCACATTGTATAAATCAATGCTTATTTTGTGGTGTTATCCTTCTTCCTCCTTGTCCTTTGCATATGAAATATAGCTTGAAGTAACACTTAATCATGTCTTCTTTTCTGTTGAAATATACTGATAATAGGGCTCTTAGAGATTAATTCCTACTGTAGATTGTATCTGAGCTCTGGGAAAGCTATTTCAAGAACTGAGCAATGGCTAAGCATTTCTAGGTTATATGTATGTTCAGTAAACTAAAATCAATAGTGTTGGCTGAAAAACTTCAAATATTTCTCAGTCAGTACAAAATTAAGATTCCCTTAGAAAAAGTTGCATATATCATATACCTGGTTATCACTTGTGCATTAGTGCCTATCACTAAAGTTGTGTGCAGGCTCCACAATTAAAATGCAGTCAGAAATGAGGATGTATTTATAATTTCAGAGACTACCTTCTCCCTAAGACAATACATACACTTATTACTTGCCTACTGTTCTCCAAATACTTCTAGAGGAGCATGATACTCATAGACTTCAGACTTCTCTAATGGAAACAGCAATAAAATAAACAGGAAAAATATTCATGTATGCATAATCTGTTCTTTTGGATCATTCTTAGCTGTACCACTATGATCTGTGCAATAAATTCCATTCAAGATGCTTCACAGATAACATAATTCCTTTCAATTCCATCTTATCTTCAGCTCCATCAGCAATCCTTTCCTGCTAATTCTCTCCCTAAGCTTGTAGAACCAACTACAAATCTGCACTCCACCAGGGCACATCATATAAAGTTAATAAGGACAAATAACTGACATGATGCACTCTTTCCTATCTACATTAGGAACTCATGAAGCAAGCTCCCTGGGGGTATTTGCTGTAGCAAGAATTGTTGCATCACAGCAAGAGGTTCTCCAGTTCAATTCTCGGCTGGGGTGGCTTCTTTGTGGAGTCTGCATGTCCTCCCTGCGTCTGTGTAGGTTATCTCCGGGTGATCTGGTTTCCTCCCACATTACAAAGATGTCCATCTGAAGCATTTCTCTCTGGGCCTCCACTGAAAATTGTCTTTGTACCAAGTCAGATTTTCCCACTAATCAAATGTTAAATAAATATAATAAATAAAGTACTTCTGTGAAAACAAAATCATCTGTTGACACACTTTTCCTTGAACAGCTTGCATATATGCTTTCCTACTCAAAATAACACCCATACATATCTCTCCTCTTCTTTCTCCTCACACTTCTTCCTTCCCCATACTGACTGCAAGATTTTAAGTAATTCACCAATTTCCACTGCTACTTTCTTCCAAGTTTATCTTCATCAATAAACTAAAATATTTATTTCCTTGTTAGACAATCTGTCCCTGTAAGTAGCAAACACTGCTATTATAACTTGTGGATGGTAATCTTTTGCCACCAATTTCCATTTGATTGCTTGACATTATTTAATAAGTAATCATTGTTGTCATACATGTTACAAAATGAAAGGTTTACCTTTTGCGCTGATTGTCTGACCTGTATATTCAGTCATCCGCTTTAAAATACTTAATCTCAAGCTTATCCTTAGTGGCTTGCTGTCTTTGTCTATTTCATGCATATGTCAGCATTGTTCACTTTTTGTGCATCTTATTGTAATTATTGTGATTGTTATACAAACTAATGTATATGTGTTATTTATTACTTTACATATTTTACTGCAATTAATGCAACTCTTATGCACCTGAATGTATGTATGTAGCCTTTATTCCTAGCCTTCACTGAAAATGGGCCTCAACTTACTTGGTCAACACAATCAACAAAACATAAATAAATAAAATAAATAAAATAATGTTCAGTTGCATACCACTGTGTCCATTCAACTAGGAGTGTTAGGAATTTTCTGTCATCTGTACACTATAAAGAAACTTCTTTCCAGACTAATGCCCTCATCCCTCACTGCAGTCCAGCTTCAAAATGAGTTTCTTATGATAGTATCAGATGTCACTGCCCTCCCCATTTCTAACCTAATCAACCAAACAATTGCTGAGCAATATAACCCAAAACTCTGGAAAATCTCTCGTATCATCCCCCTGCATAAAGGTGGCACATCTACAGAACTCATTAACTATATGCCAATAGCCATTCTCCCCCCTATTTCCAAGATTTTTGAAAAATGTATCCATACACAACTACTTGATTATCTGCTAAACAACCTCCTAATTGAATTACAGATGGTTTTAGGCCTAAGCATAGCACCATAACTGCTCTTGTTAGCTTTACCAACTCAATCAACCAGCTTAGAAATACAAGTCATCACGTCTCTTCTATCTTTCTTGATGTGCCAAAAGCTTTTGGCACAGTGTCTCATCAGAAACAACTCAGTGAACTAGCCTCATTAAACCTCTCCCAACCACCCCTTTCCTGTCTTTGTAGCTATTTATCTGATCACCAACAGGCAGTTAAGTGGCCCAAGGAACTCTCTACCATTTTACCTGTCACTGTCGCTGTTCCTCAAGGATCAATACTTGGACCACTACTTTTCATTATTTTCACCAACAAACTGTCCTCAGACACTCAGCATGCAACCATTGTTCAATATGCAGATGCCTCCTCCCTTATATTTTCAGCTCTCTCAATTCCAAAACTCCTACAAACAACCCAGAAAGCCTTCAGTGACATTGAAAATTACCTCTCTGACTCCTGACTCATTTTTAATCCTAATAAAACAAAATTCATGCTCTTCACCACTAACAAAACACACAATCCTCCACCACCCTTCACCATCTACTCCTCCAATAAAACAAAAATCAAGTGAGTAGAACACATTAAGTTCATTGGGCTTATCGCTGACACCAATCTTAGGTTTGACAAACATATATCTAATACTATCAAAAAGGTACACATTAAGTTGGGCTCCCTCCACAAGGTCAAACCTTTCTTAACAGAATCCACCAGAAATTCCATATCTAAGACTCACTTACTCTCCATCCTGCTATATGTCTCACTAATATTCACAAACCTCAGTAAAAGTCCTGCTATAACAAAGTAGCAAAATCTGCTTCAAACCTCCCTTATAGAAAACACCATTGTACAGCACTGCACCAACTAAAGTGGCTCAAACTCTCTAATCTTCTTACTTTTAACCAATTAAGTTTCACTCACAGAGTTTTCCATCACCCAAACAACTGCCCAGCTCTTAAGTACCTTGTTCAGCCTCATTCCAGTAGCAGATCCCTAAGAACTACCAAGAAACTCCTACTAAAAGTAATCAAATCCTACAACACCTATGGAGATTCCCTATACTCGAACCAAATATCTAAATTCTGAAATTCTATACCTCAAACAATACTCAATAATATCAATACTTCCAAATTTAAACAACCACTAAAGGAACACCGCAGTAATAATTGGCTATGCTCATGCATTAAGTCTGGCTGATAAAACATCTCTTTACTTCTAACACTTACATACTATGCCTCTCTCTTTTTACTTAAGTCTTTCTCTCTATATTCAGCCTCACCCCCTTCTTCCTTTTGGTATTCAATGTTCAATGTGTGCCTACAAGCTTAGGCCCTTACCTATCTCACTTCATAGTTATATTAATCCTATGCATGCTTGACTATTCCTAATTTGTAACTCCATTGATAATGTTCCTTTGCTGGACTCTGTACTATACTGCCAATCTGGACTACTATTGTTTCATCTTGAACTTTTGTTTAATTAGCAGTTGTAAAAACTATTTTGTTATAATATTTCAACTGTAACTTCAGTTGTAACTTTAATTTTTTTGTTATTTTTAAATTGTGTTTTTAACTTTAATTTTTTTGTTGTTTTTAAATTCTGTTTTTAACTTTTCTTTGTATGGAACGTTTCTCCCTGGACCTCTGCTAAAAAAGAGCCTTTTTATGCCAAGTCGGACTTTCCTGGTAAACAAATATAAAATAAAATAAAATCAATCAATCAATCAATCAATCAATCAATCTAGCTTTTAACTTCCAAAGTGTTACATCATCACTTTTCAGGTCAAATGATAAAGCCTTTGAAATCAAGCTAAAATCTGCCACCACATCCAGCCATAGTTTATTTTGAAATTGTTCTAAAGCAAGACACCTACAGCTGAGTGACACCAGGCCAAAACACATGAACATCATTGCCTCTGCAGCATTGTTCACAGAAACCTTATACCATCACAAAAATCTTATACCATTGCATAAACAGTTGTGCTGAGGCAGCTGTAACTACCTGAAATAAGCATAAGAATAACTCAAAGAATAAACCACCCAGGTGGAATTCCAGGATTAAGACATTATATAACAAGAGAAAGTAAGCCATTGCCAAAATTTGGAAGTTCAATGTTTAGCAAGGCAAAAACACCCTCAGAAAACTGAATAAGCAACTTGGGAGGCTTATCAATACTAAAGCCACCAAAGCCATTTTTGAGGTGAATATAGCCTCACAGGCAAAGGGCAACCATAAATCCTTCTTCAGCTATGTATGCAACCTTAGTGGAAACAGAAAACAGTGTGCTGAACTAATTGTAAAATGAATCACCTATACATTGTATACCTGTACCTGCTAGCTGACAAATCTGTATCCCTCAGACTCCTCCCAAGTGACACCCTTGACCATAACTCATTCAGCAATCACTAGTGAACAGATCCTTAGTGAGGTCTCAAAAGCAAAAAAAATATATATATTGCATCTATATGCCCTGATAATATCCCAGATTGCATCTTAAATATCCATGAAACATAACCTATCTGGCCCTTTAGGAATATTGTTCAACCTTAGCCTCCAAACTGACTTTGTACCTAGCGAATGTAAGGATGCACAGTTCCTTGCACAAGGGTGGGCCATCTGCAGACTTGTAAATCTGATTAGAGTCTTATGTAAGGCCACGGACAGAATTATTGTGGATATTATAAATAAATACATAGGACATCTGCAGACACTGGATACAACACAGTTTGGATTTGTCAAGGGCAGATCATGCCTGCTCAGTCTGGTAGACTTAATCAAGAAAGTCACCAAAGCTATGGACGATGGCAAAACAGTACACGTGACCTATCTTAGCCTGGCCAGAGCTTTCAAAACTATTTCTCTTTCAAGTATTCTTGACAATCCCATTAAATAATAAGGAGTAAACTCCTGTATCAGTCCCTAAATAGCCAATTGGCTCACAGATAAGACAAAGAAAGTCAATATATGGGACAATACTGCCACAAAACAGCCAGTTACCAACAAAGTCCTTCATGGTTTGGTGCTGGGCCACTCCTTTTTAGCATCTACTTTTTAAAAGTCAAAACTAATATTAAAGGGCTCTGGATGACCATGATTATGGACAGCTGCGAGCTCAGCATGATTGAAAAGTCCTTGAATGACAGAGTTTTTCACAAACTAATAAATAGTGCCAGAGCAATGACCTAAATGTGAATGCCAAAAATGCATAATAATATCTTTTGGAAAGTAAGTCCTCTGGGAATTAGCCTGCAGACAATGCACCCCTAAGACTAGACTGTGTGGTTAGGAGCTTGGGAATATATGTAGGCAGTGACCTGGCAGTGACCTGTCCTTTGATGGCCATGTGTCTACTGATGTAAGGAATCATTTTATATTTTGCATCTCATTAATGAGCCTATAGCACCCAGGCCCAAAGATGTCATATTCCCACTGTACTCAGTCCTCATTATATTAATCAGAGAGTACAGTGCTTCCTTCCTTCATATATACATTACCAGACATATGCAACAATTGGATCACCCACTGCAGTTTCTTACAAAAAGAATACAAGTCATAGACCAAAAGGAATACACAGACCACCTCAAAGCCTTAACTTTATACTCAGTCTCCTACAGACTACTGAGAGGTGATCTGTAGCTGGTTTATAAGGTGTCATCTGATCCAGTACTGATGATCTGCTGCACATCAAGACAAACAGTATTACAACTACATAATTCAAGGACAAAAACCTCCTTTGTAACAAATAGAACATGGAGTGCAGATATGTCTCTCAGAGACTACCCCTACTTTTGAACAAGCAGAGTTTGTCCCTCACCATATTCAAAAATAACCTGCACCAATGGATGAGAAATTAAAAACTTTCCCTTGAACTTGCACCTATCTCTCATTGGCATAGGCAACTTGTAAATGCTCTGCCAGTCTAAACGCAACTATATGCCTCTGGGTAATGTATCCTATTGATATTTTATATATACATATCTATATATATATATATATATATATATATATATATATATATATATATATATATATATATATGTGTGTGTGTGTGTGTGTGTGTGTGTGTGTGTTTGTGTGTGTAAATATATATATATATATATATATGTATATATATATATATATATATATATATATATATATATATATATATAATATATGCCAACTGTAAATTTGAGGTAAATTTGGCCTCCCAGTCTGAGAACAACCACAAGGCACACTTCAACTATGTCCAAAACCTCAAAGGCAATACACAATTGTGTGCCAAACTCATTGTAAATGTAGCCACCTATACAGCGCCAGAAGATATAGCAAACCTACTGGCCAACAAATTCAGCTCCAGCTTTACACCTCTCTCCTGCTCAACCTTCCCTCAGGAAATACCCTCAAATATAACTCCCCCTGCTATTGCAAAGAAAGAGGTCCTTAATGCTCTCTCTATGTATTAGTGGCCCAGACAGTATCCCAGGATGCCTTCTAAATAGCATGAAACATGACCTATCAGGCCCACTGGAGTTGCTATTTAACTGTAGCCTCCAAATAGGCTTTGTGCCTCATGAATGAATGACAGGAACAGTCACCCCACTCTACAAAGATAGGTGATCTACAGACCCTAGAAACTAAATAAGTCTCAGTAGTCTTATATGCAAATCTATGGAAAGAATTATCATGGAAATGATCAATAATGATATAATAAACTTTCAGACACTGGACCTATCACAGTTTGGTTTCATCAAAAGCAGGTCAGGCCACTCAACCTGGTGAAATTCTTTGAGAAGTTCACATCACCAAAAGCAATGGATGAGGGTAAAATGGTTCACACTGACTACCTTAACCTGGCCAAGGCATTTGACATAATACCCCAGTCAGGCATTGTTGACAAACTCAAAAGGTTAGGTACAAACTCATATGTCACCTAGTGGATAGCCATATAGCTCACAGACAGAACCTAGGAAGTTAGAAATGGGAAGGCCACCTCTACAGAAAGGCTAGGCACAAGTGCAGTCCTTCAGTCTTCTTTTTGGCACTTTCTTCTTTGAAGTCAAGGCCAATGTCAGTGGTCTCTGGCTGACTAAATTTGCAGATGATTGCAAATTTGGAGCTGTCACTGAATCCAACACCAACACAAATGTTCTCCAGGATGGGCTGACACAGACAAACAACTGGTGTGAGAGCCATGGACTAAAACTGAATATCAAGAAATGCATAATATTATCCTTCAGGAAGTCATCCACCCATGTTGACTATCATTTTGACAACACACATCTTAGAGCTGACCCAGTAGTCAGGGACTTGGGACACACATAGACAGTAATCTAGCCTTTGACCATCATGTGTCTACAGTAGTGAGGATATCATTCCGTGTTGCGCAACTCATAAGCAAAGGTATGGCATTTAGGTAGAAGAAGACATTGTTACATTGTATTCAGCATTCATCAGGCCTATCACTGAATACAGTGCCCCTTTGGTATGTACCTAACCAGGCATATGCAACAAATGGAATGTCCACAAATATTCCTCACTAAAAGAATACAGGGCATAAGTAAAATGTCCTGTGTAGAACACCTCAAGGCCTATCCCAGTATTCTGTCACTTACAGGCTGTTGAGGGGAGAGTTATGCCTGGCATACAGTGCATTGCAACACACCAGTTTTTGATCACCACTTTTTAAGTTTTTGCTAACCGCACTTTAAAAAGCCATTTTTACTGTGGTTCTGTTGTATTTTCTGCTGCATTTTACTGTATGTGCACTTTGATTTCTACTTAAATTTAATTAATTTAAACTGCATTTACTATTGTAGGCGTCACACTCAAGTGCAATAGCCTTTTCTATGCATATTTACTGTTATATTGCATTTTTTGTTTATGTTTACCAAAAAACAAAACAAAAAAAATACTATCTATTTTGCTCGTTTCACATCTTTTCTTATACTAGAATAGTCCGGATCACAGATTTGCTGGTCTCAGGACTTTAGTTTGTGTTTCTGAGTTGTCCAGACCTTGCTGTGGTAGAGGGAAGTCTTTCTGCTTATCTGTGAGAGTGGTAAGCACTGAGAAGCCTATCTGGCTATTAGGGTTGGGAGGGTGGCTTAATGGCTAAGGTATTTGCCTTACAAATGCAAGGTGCAGGGTTTGAATCTCACAAGGGATAATTGGCTAGGCTTAAAATGGCTCGCAAGGGCAGTTAGCTTAGTACTAAACTATGAACCTATGAATCTGTCGCAAGAGGAGTTGTTTCCAGTTCTGAAATTATACCTTATAGGCTTTTTTGGGCTGATTTTATCCCATTCAACTTTCTGACTTAAAAACCCATGTTTGCATGGGTTTGCACTTGTTTTAGTTCAGCGGATCCTGTTTGGGCATCCTGCAGACTACTACAGAACCAGAAACAAGAAAGAGAGACTTTTTGCTGATTCTAAGTATCTTTTTGTCCTATTTTTGACTGTTTTGCTAACCACACTTTAAAAAGCTGTTTTTACTGTTGTTCTGTTGTATTTTATGCTGCATTTTACTGTTAAATCATTTTACTGTGTGTGCACTTTGATTTCTACTTACATTTAATTAATTTAAACTGAATTTACTGTTGTAGGCATGATAGCCTTTTCTGTGCATATTTACTGTTATATTGCATTTTTCTGTTTATTTTTACCGAAAAAAAAAAAAAAAAACAGAAAATACTATATATTTTGCTCATTTCCCACCTTTTCCTATACTAGAATAGTCTGGATCCCAGATTTGTTGGTCTCCGGACTTTAGTTTATGTTTCTGAGTTGTTTAGACCTTGCTGTGGTAGAGGGAAGTCTTTGTGCTTATCAGTGAGAAATGGAATGATAAGCATTGAGCTGCCTATCTGTCTCAAGAGGAGTGGTTTCCAGCTCTGAAATTGTACTTTATTGGATGCTTTGGGCTGATTTGTATCCCTTTCAACTTTCTGACTTAAAAACCCATGTTTGTGCGGGTTTGCAAGGGTTTGAGTAATTTTCCACATAGCGCAGAGCTGTTTAGCTAGAGTCAAATTATTTCCGATGCCATAAAGTCTGCTCTTCAATTTTTCCCTTAGAACTAGCCAGTTTTTTAGTTTGAGCACTCAAATCTGCTTCTTCGAGCTCAGGACTGGTTCAGTACTTGTTGTAAGCACTAAATAAGCTACAAATTACTACAGTACTCAACTTTCCTCATTTGCCTAGAAGAAACAGTTTTTGTACTTACTTTCCTCACTTGTCTAGAGGAAAATATTTTTTTTTAGTACCTATTCAGGCATGTCCAAGGGTCAGCTCCCGGTGTTTTCTCCTGTCTACCTGATGAATCTGGGCATCTTGGGGCAATGTAGCAATTGCCTCATGTACATAGAAAACCCTCTCCTCCTACCACCCAACACTACAACCTGTGAGAGATGCACTTACACAGCCATACTGGAGGCAAAGCTCTCTCCAACCAAGACTGGACTAGACAGTCAAGAGGAGAAGGTAAACACTTGCACTGCACTAGACCCATCACATAGTCCCATTAAACCTTCACCACCAAAACCCACACATAGAAACACAAAAACATTCATGAAGGCTCTCACTAATAATCTGCCGAAGCAACAGAGACCTCTAAAGCAGAAACGCAAGCAACCTCCACCCCCCCCAACACAACCCAAATGACACATAGCCCACAAACTCAGTGTGCTACTGAACCACATCCCATAAGGCAAAACAACATACCCAACACACTAGTCATAGGTGACTCTATAGTCAGGCACATTGATGTCCCATTCACCAGGCTAAATAAGGAGAAGGTTACTGTCAGTTGCCTGTCAGGTGCAAGGATCTGCCACATAATGCATGCACTGAGGTCACTTCACAACAAGAACAAATATGACTTTGTCATTGTCCATGTTGGTGTAAACGACCTGAGACATACCTCCCTGGACTACATGAAAAGAGACATGCAAGAGCTCTCCAGTCTTGTAGCCCAGGCAGGTATGACTCTAGCCCTGAGTAACATCCTACCATCACCCAGAATGATATCACAGTATAATGACAAAATGATTGACATCAACAATTGGTTAAGCTTCTGGTGTCATTCTAAGGGGATCCAATATCTGTCTGCCTGGGATGACATGGAAAACAGACCATGAGGCTTTGCCAGAGATGGCCTGCACCTGTCAGCCCTGGGATTCTGAATACTGGCTAAGGCTCTTGCCACCTCTATAGTGCCATTTTTAGGCAAGGTTCAAATGACAAACTCACCACCGTAGCAGATACAGGCAAGACATTTCTGAGGGTAATGCTACTCAATGCTAGAAGTCTAAACCTCAAAATGCACTCACTCGAGGCACTCCTTAAAATGGAGAACATCGATATCTGTGTAGTGACTGAGACCTGGTTGAAGGCTCCAGAGAGCACCCCTGCATTAGCAGGCTATACGTCCTACCACACCTTTTGGCCATCTATTCCAGACTGAAATACTAAAGCCAGAGGTGTATCCATATTAATTAAGGATATCCACACCTCCAGGCTAGTTGTTCAGCATAATGCATCCAAGATCATCGCTGTGCAACTAACTCTGGGCAAAATTGTAGCATGCTACAGATCCTCCACCTTGCCCCTGGACTCCCAATCCTCTTTTGTTGATATATTGGAAAATATTAGGGTTCAACAAAACACTCTAATAATGGGCAATTTCAACTATCCCACCATTAACTGGGAAAACTACTCATGTACCAACTCCTTTTCCCAAATTTTGCTGGAATTCATAAATCCCAATGCCCTGGATCAACTTATCCACACCCCCACCAGGGCCAACAATATCCTGGACCTGGTCACTACCAACATGGGAGACCGGTGCTAAACACCTGAGGTCAACTCCTCATTGGTCAGATCTGACCATAATCTAATCACCCTAGATATCCACATCCCGCCCCCACCCACCTCATTAAAGAAACCACTGTAAAAAATGTCTCCAAAGCCAACTCAATGCTTCTTAATTCAGAAGTGGCAAACTCCACGACATCCATGCAGACGGATACTACAGTTACAACTGCAGAATCTTACACAAATGCACTCTATAAGCACATAATGAGTGCATGGATTGGGCTATCTCAAACAGAACCAAGATGCTGTCCTCCAAAAAAAGGAAGCCAATCTGGTGGTCCCCTGCCATAAACAAACTCTACAACAGAATAAAGAAACTGTTGCAAAAGAGAGTAAAATCCCATGATTGGAGGAACTCCCTCATAAAATCCTCCAAAGAGAGTTATGAAAACAAAATTACCACTGATTCTAAGGGTAACCACAAAGCATTCTATATCTTTGTCAAGAATCTCAATAGCAATACGCAGATATGCTCTCAGTTACAGCACAATGGCACAAAATTTACAGAAACAACCGATATTGCCAACATCCTGGCAGATAGGTTCTTTACCCCCTCTCACCCCCTAAAGCACACATATCTATACAGAAAGAATGCAGAGTCCCTGTAATCACAACTATGCAGGTAAAGACTGCACTCTCTAAAGCCAAGAACACAATATCCATGGGACCGAACAACATCCCAGGCTGCATTCTACATGAACTTCAGAATGAACTGGCTCCCCACCTAAGTACCATGTTCAGTCATAGCCTCATTTCAGGCTTTGTGCCCACTGAGTGGTGCACAGTAATAATTACCCACTCTACAAAGGGGGAACCATCATGGACCCTGGGAAATATCGCCCTATTAGCCTGAGCAGCCTGGTCTGCAAAGCCATGGAATGTATCATCATGGAACTTATAAACAAAGACATTGGTAGCCTCCAAACTCTGGACCCCACCCAATTCGTGTTTGTAAAGGGCAGATCATGTCTTCTAAACCTGATTGATTTATTTAAAGCAGTCACCGAAGCCGTAGATGAGGGTAAGGTAGTTCACACAGCCTAGCTTGACCTCACCAAGACCTTCAACACCATCCCCCATTCTGGAATTATAGATAAATTCACTGAACTGGATATAAATTCCTACATCATGAGATGGGTAGCCAATTGGCTCACCGACAGACCCCACACTGTGAAAGTTGCAGACTCCAAATCCGACTTCAGACCAGTGACAAGTGGAGTACTACAGAGTTCAGTCCTGGGTTCTCTCCTGTTTGCTATCTACTTCTCTGAAGTACAGGCTAACACAAAATGTCTCTGGCTAATGAAGTTCACAGATGACTGCAAACTAGGAGCCATAATCGAATCCCCAAACTATGTGGACATCCTACAAAAGGGCCTTACTGAGACAGATGCCTGGTGTCAGAGCCATGCCCTCAAGCTCAATGCAAAAAACTGCATTGTCATCCCCTTTGGTAAAAACTGTGTACCCATCCACTACCACATAGGCAGCAGTCTACTTAACACAGAAAGTGTGACAAGATACCTTGGGATCCAGGTGGACAACAGTCTCTATTTTGATAATCACATCACCACAGTGGTCAGGAAATCCTTCTACATGGCACACATCATCACAAAAGGGTTCTCATCCAGGAAAAAAGAGATCATTCCCCTCTAATCTTCACTCATTAGGCTTATTATAGAGTACAACGCTCCTTTTGATATGTACCTCACAAAGACATTTGCAACAACTGGAAAGGCCGCAGAAGTACCTCACAAAGAAGATTACCAGCCTCAAACAGATGCCCTATGCTGATTATCTCAAAAAAACTCCAGCTCTACTCCATCACATCTCACCTACTCCGAGGTGATCTCTGCCTAATATACAAGGCTATGTCAAACCCAGAGCTGGAGGACATGCTCCAACTAAAGAAATCCCAATCCCTCTGAGCTACACACTCTAGAGACTAAAACCTTGTCACCACAATAAACAGAACATGCTGGAGGGATAGATTCCTGTCCCAGAGACTTCCTATACTCTGGAACAAGCTATCCATCTATATCAAACAAAGCTCCTCATTAGCACTCTTCAAGAGAAATATTGATGAGTGGATGGGAAATAGGAAATTCACCCCGGGATCACTTCTGTGGCTCTGCTCGACAAGAGCGCAGGAAAATAAGTTTCTTGGGTGATGAAAGCCAGGGAACCTTTTTGGCTAGGCTTACTAAGGCCCTTGGACCAATAGCCTAGTACCTACCTATGAACCAATGAACCACTCTGATGGACCTCCTGCGTATCCACAAAGCAAACAACACCAGAATTACACATTCTAAAGACTTTAACCTTGCCTGTGATATAAATAGGGCCTGTTGGAGAGATAGACATGTATCCCAGAAACTACCCTTCTCTGGAACAGGCTCCCCATCCATGTGAAGCAGAGTTCCTCACTAACCCAATTCAAGTGTAACTTGGACAATTGTATGGGGAAGAGGAAATCCAACCCTGGCTTGGCACCTATGTCTCTAAAGGACACAGGCAACCTGTAAATGGTTCATCTTCAAGGCCCTGCTTACACTTATAAATGATACCAGAACTTATCAGACATTTGGGATTCAAGGCTAGGCTTAAAAGGACCTTGTGGTTATTAGCTTAGTAAACACCTATGAACCTATATGCAAGTTACCCATATCCTCATTTATTAATTACATAATGATCCTTTCCAGAGCCTTACATATAAGTTTATAATTATCTGGATCTATTGAAGACCCACCTTTATGCAAGGGAATGGCAGTGTCTGTCCTGCATTCATCTATCATGAAGTCTGTTTTGAGGATGATATTGTTACAGAAAAATATTCACCATTATTAACTTGTAGTTTCTTCACAAATGAGTCTAAAATGTTTATGATAAGTTTGTGTCAAGGGAGAGCTAAAAAAACAGATGCATAATTATGTAAGCTATATTTTCATACAGACTATTGCCTTATATTTTAAGTGCTTTACAACTACGTTCTCTCTATTTGCAATCATAGTGTACTGACAGATAATTGAAGGCAAAGTAAGTGCTGAAGGAGCTGTGGGATGTTATGTTATGTTTAAAAGTTAGTTGAAGAAAGTTAATAAATTGTCTCAGGTATCCATGAAAATGAGATTAATCAACAGTATGCTCTGGCCTTCTCAGGCTTGTGGGGGTGAGTCTTTGCAAGTATGTCTGTGAGATAGTGTGAGCTGGTACTGAATGTAACATGGCTGAAGGACAATACATTTTAAAGCATGTGTTTCTGTGTTTTAAAATGCATATTTATGAAGTGTCCATGTGAAGCTCTAAGTGGAAATCATGAGGACTAAAATGTTTTCAAATGTGCTGATTTGTTAAAAGTAATGTACCATCAAGTTCTGCATGCATGAAATTGATAAGAACATGTATTTATATGAAGCACTTTCTTTGTTCTTTGAGACTGATTTAAAATGTTGGCAGGCAGTCTCCCAGTACTGTTCAATGCTATTCCTTATTCTATAGGCTCTGAATGGTTTCAAGATGCCATTAATAAATATGGGAATTTGGACCATAATACCTTTTTGGTATACACTGAGCTCATGGATTTGGTTTTACAACAACATTTTATATTCTTTGAGGCTGAATTTTTCAAGCAGATACAAGGGGTGGCTATGGGGGCATGTTGTGCCCCCACTTATGCTAATGTAGTTCTTATGATGTGGGAAGAGAAATTTGTGTTTGAATCAGAATATGCACAATATTGGGTACACTAAAAACTCTACCTGGATGACATATGCATATTTTGGAAGGGTGGGGAGGCCAAGTTAATGGAATTTATACAATATTCGAATCGGACCACTGATTTTTTTAAAATTTACTCGTCATATTTCTAAGGAGGAGATTAACTTTTTAGATGTTTCTATTACACCTCAAGAGTATACAGGAAGGATACTTTCTCAAATACTTATTTATATTTTAGTAGTTCACATCCCTATAAACAAAAAAGAAGTATTGTCAAAGGACAATTCTTTGCAGCAGTAGGATGACATCCAAGGAGGTGGATTTTGAACAGGAAAGTCAGAAGGTGAGGGATATGTTTTTGGCTAGGAAATATCCTGCACAGATGGTTGAGGAAGTTATGGTGGAAGTAAAAAATGGTAGAACCTCTAGATTTGCCCCAATTTTGGGATGTGAACAGGTTGAGGTACAACAAGGATGGAAGACTGAGGGGACATTTGGGGGCAATTATGTTTTGTATTATAATCAGAATACCCCTAAGATTAAAAACATTATTACACAACATTGGGATAGGTTTAGCTGCTACTCAGAATTAGAGAATTTATTTAAAAATCCATTACGATTTACCTACAAAAAAGGTAAAAATCTCAAGGAATTGTTGTAGAGAAATTATAAAAGACCTACTGGAAAAAAAGTTAGGTACGTTTAAGTGTGGAACATGTGCCCAATGTCCATATATTTTGATGCAGGACTCGATATACAATTGCAATAATGAAGGCTTGATATACTTAGCCCTATGTAAAACATGTGGTGCATTTTATGTTGGAAAAACCTCCCGGAAACTGAAAAGAAGAATATACGAACATTTAAATGCCATTAAGACACACGATGGCAACAATGCAATATACAAACATACTTTGACATGTGCTGGAGCAAAATGTTTTGTTTTTTTTTGTTATGGAAATGGTACATCAAGACAATAGGGGTGGACCTTGGGAGAATTGGATAGAGGTCAGGGAAGTATACTGGCAGTTACTGTTGGAAGCTAATAGACTCCCAGGTATTAATGAGTATATATTCCTTACCCCCATTTTAAAGATGAGGGCAGCTCAATTATAGGGTTCATCATATAAACCTGATATATGTATTCTTCCTATTCACTGTTTTATACAAAAAGGTTTTAAATATTAATATTTTCTATACATTTTTATGGACAAGCATATTAATAGGAATATGTTTCAATAAGTTGTTTTGTTTGAAATTTATTTCAACTGTCTTTTTGATTAACTTTCAAAGGAACATTTATGGACATTCCAAATGCATTAGTTTTTCATTTTATATTTTTTCAATTTGTTAGTACTTTTAAGTGTTTACCAACTTTATATGATTTTATACGATTGTCCATTATGGTTTTTAAGTGGAAAGATTTTATATACTTTGTTTACATTATAACACTATATTCTAAAGTAGGTGTATACAGGAATAAATTATGTTAGATGAGTTTTTAACTAGTTATTGAATTAAACTATTAAATGGTTAAGTAATTAATGGTGGGAAGGGTTATAAATAGGTAAGTTACAGCTTAAAGTATTTGATACATCTGATGAAATCCGGTGGATGAAAACCCTGTGGCATTTGTGCGTTTATGTATTAAATAAATCAGCTGTCGCTTCCACTAAAAAGTTTTTTCGTTCATTTATTCTACTTCTACTGGTGCCTGTTTTTGTTTTTGAAATTATTTTTGGCCTTAGATAACACCTTGAGGTAAGGACTTGTTCTTGGTAGATTTGATGGGTTGTATATGCAGGAATGTGATCTCAGAATACTGAACATGAGAGGGGGTGAACATTTAACCAGTATACAAAGGCCTTGGCCACAGAGGTGCTGGTCATCTATAACAAATCAGTTAGAACTATCTAACATCTTCTGCCAGGCTGATATAAGTCATACCCCCTTTGAATGACACCAGAAGCTAAGCTAATTGTTGAAAACAATAGCCTTTATCAATATTGTGGCATCAATATTGATGACTGTAGAATTTTTCATACAGTCCATTATGTATACTTAATGAAGCAAATGAGGCATAAAGACCATTGCATTTTATGTTAAGTTGCCAACAGACTGCAACAATTGCCAAAGGCTATTTGCATAACGGAATGAACACTAACAAGGCACACCGCACATTTTACATGATTCAAGCCTTTCAAAAATCAAATCTTATAACTGGAGAAACTTTAATTGTATAATATGCAAAAAAGTTTCTAAAGTATTTCAAACACTGTGAAAAATTTTCATTTGGAAAATTGTTCAGCAGCTGGTAAAATCAGTTGAGCAGTTGATGCAGAGGTTAAGGTTGTAAGCAGGAATTACCATTGTACTGGGTTGATTCACTTGCTTGACATCTATGTGCCCTTGAGAAATTCAGTTAACTAGAGATTGTTCATGAGTCACCTGAAAAGGGACTGTGTGCCCAGTGTTCTTACCTTGTTAAAAAATAGGTATTTATAGGGTTGAGGTTTGGCAGAATGGTTTATATGTTTACCTTGCAAACACCAGGTAAAAGTTTTCATTCTCACCTTTGTGAAACATTGCTAAGCTTTAAAAGGATGCTGGGGTCATTATCATAGTAATCATCTATGAAATAAATTTCTTCAACAGTTTATGCAACACACATATGCCCTACCCATCTCATTAGACATGGTAAAGATAAAGGTTAGTTGCCTATTTGGAGCCAGGATGCACAATATCATGCACACAGTCAAGTCACTGCACTCCACGTACCAATATGATTCCATCATAGGCCATGTGGTTGCTAATGACCTGAGACATAACCATGCTGGATTATATGAAAAGAGACATAATGGATCTGATGGAATATGTGTCACAGACAGGTACAAGCCATACATTGAGCAGCATTCTACCTTCACCAAAGACGATGCCACAATGAACATAAAGTGCTTGATTTTAATAGCTGGCTTAATTTCTGGTATCACCCTAGGGGCATCCAGTATCTCTCAGCATGGAATGGCATGGTCAGCAGACCACACTGATTTGCCAAGAATGGGCTGCATCCCCCACCCCCCCAGGCTTTTGCATATTGGCTAAAACTTTACCAAGCACTTAGAGCCTTTTTAGGAAATACCAAAAAGACAAAACTACCAACATAGTGGAAAGGTCTCCATGGCTTCATAGGTTCATATGTAAGTATTAGGCTAGTTGTCATTGTGGGTCATTTTAAGCCTAGCCAATTTCCCTTTTTATGCTTAAATTAACCTATTGAATTTGGTTAGTGGTCTCTGAGCAACTTTAAGGTGTTGCTGCTCAATGCTGAGAGCCTAAACATAAAACTCCACACCCTTCATGCCCTCCTCACTCTGAAGAATGTTGACATCTGTACCATAACCAAAACTTGGTTTAAAGCTGTAGAAAGTACTCTGATAGTGCAAGGCTACAGTGCCTTCCATGCATTTAGACCAACAACAGCACGGACTTGGGCCAAATATAGATGTGTCTTAATCTAGGTTAGCAACAAACATACCTTCAGGCTGGTTAAACAGGATGATGTCATGGAGCTCATCCACTTGCAAGTCACCCAAGATATGGCCCCACACCATATCATGTCAAGTTATAAGTCACTATAAAGAAGAAATATCCAGGGAATTGTTATGGCTAGGCTTGCATAGGCCCTAGGGCTGATAGCCTAGTACCAACCTATGAACCTATGAACCTATACCTCTTGAGTTTCATGATTCTTATTGTAAACATACTAGAGGCACTCACCATTCAATCAAACACCCTACTCATGGGTGACTTTAACTGCCTCTCTAAAGACTGGAAAACTTACACTTCCTCAAATGCACAGGCACAACACTTCCTGGATTTTATTAACACAAACACCCTGGAACAGATAGTGTATGCTCCAACCAGAGGTTCAAACATACTGAGTCTGGTACTCATCAACATGGGACAGAGTTGCATCTCCCCTTGTGTCATGTCTTCACTAATGAGGTCAGATCACAAAGATGTCTCATTTGAAGTAAAAATTAACCCAGAAAATCCAGCTAAACCAGTAACAGTTAGGAAGTATTCTAAGGCAGACTACATTATATTGTTAGTTGCTGAAAGTTAAAGCTCCCTCTAAATCCAAGACCACAGATAGCTATGCAGAATTATTCACAGACACCCTATACAAATATGAATGGCTGTATAGAGGCTGCCATGTCTACTAGAAGCAAACAAAAAAACAAATCCCACTGGTGAAATCCTCACATAAACACAGAATAGAATAAAATAAAAACTTCATGGCCAAAATCAGGAAGACAAAATCAGTTAAAGGCACTACTCTCCTATATAACTAAACAAGAAACTAAGAGGTCTAAGTCCAACAAGGCCAACTATGAGCTCATGATAGCCTAACAGGCTAAGGTCACAAGGCATTCTTCAACTATGTCTGGAAGCTTAAAGGTAATATACAGCAGTGTGCTGACTGGTGGTGAGCTGTACCACATTCATTGGTCAGAGTGACTTAGTGAATGTACTGGGTAATACATTCAGCTCAGAGTTCACTCCTCACTCCCCCAAGCTCCTCCAGGTGAAACTCCCTCTGACATATTTCCCCCAACTATTAGCAGGGTCCAAGTGCTGGCAGCATACTCTAAAGCCAAGAAGACTGCCTCTATGGATCCCAACAACATCACCAGTTGCCTCCTGAACAGTCTAAAATATGACTAATCACGACCACTTGAAACATTCTTCAACTACAGCCTTAAAACAGGCTACATTCCAAGTGAATGGAGGACTGCAGTAGTCATTCCTCTCCAGAAGGACGAACCATGAACTGACACAGGAAACCGAAGACCCATCAGTCTAACCAGACTAATATGCAAAGCCATGGAATTATAAACAAGGACATTGGCAAGCTACAGACACTGAATTCATCCCACCTTTGTGAAGTGAAGATCATGCTCACACAACCTGTTTGACTTTTTTGAGAGGGTCTCAGTGGCAATGGACAATGGTAAAACAGACCATACATTGACCTGGCCAAGTTATTTGATACAATGCCCCACTCAGGTATTGTTGACAAGCTCTCTGAACTAGGTATAAATCCCTACATAACTCACTGGGTTGCTGGCTGACTCACAGACTAGACTCAAGAAGTCAGGATCCGTGAGATCATCTCCATTGTAGGTTCATAGGTTTATAGGTGGTTACTATATTAACGGCCCAAGAACCTTTACAAGCCTAGCCATATTCATCCCAAGTTGCCCCAGTTGTCAGTAGTTAAGTGACCTTCTCAAAGAAGTCAACCAGGTTTAACAGACACAATCTACCCTTAATGAATCTAAACTGGGTTGGATCCAGAGTTTGGAGATTATCTATGTCACTGTTGTTAAGGTCCATAATGATTCTTTCTATGGCCTTGCAGATGAGGCTAGTCAAATTTATGGGTTTATAATTCCCAGGGTGAGTTTATGGCCCTCCTTTGTTCAGAGAGATTGCTGTTGCTGCCCTCCATTCTGCTGGAACATAACCAGTCCACAGGGATCCAAGAGGGTCAGCTAGGTCATGTTTTAAGTTGTTCAAAAGGCAGCTTCAGATGTTGTCTGGTCTCACTGATGCTATATTTTTGGTTCACAGTTTCATAGGTTCATAGAGGTTACTAGGCTAATGGCTCTAGGGCCTTTACAAGCATAGCCATATAGAAGCCCATGTATCCTAATTGACCATAGTAAGATGGTCATTGTTAGCAGAGTGATTCTATGATCAGCACCAACTACCTTTGTCCAAGAGGGACATAAATGACACCCCCAGAGTGAATTCACAGTCATCCGTCCAATTGTCAAGGTTCTGCTTAAATAGGGTCATTGAGGAGTTCTGCTTCCTGTGAAGTGAGAGCTTATTCCAGAGGAGTGGTAATCCTGGGAGATATATCTATCTCTCCAACATGTTTTGTTAATGTCACAGACTACACTGAGATCCCCTGGAATGAGTGACTCTTGGCCCATTTGATTTGTGGATGTACAGGATTTCCATTAGGGGAGAGTCAGAGACTGCTCTGTAGGCCAGGCATGGGTTGCCTCTTAGCACCCTATATGATACAGAGTACAGTGACAGGGCTTTCAATCTTTTCATGTAAGTGTTGTTTTGGAGGCCCTGGATCCTCTTGGTTAGAAACCTTTGTGGTCTTTCCAGTTGCAGGTGTCTGGTGAGATACATACAGAAGGGAGCATTGTACTCAATTAGTGGTCTGATAAGTGTTGAATACAGCAGAATTATAATCTCCTTAGTCTTGGATGTGATGTCCTTATTTATAAGATGTGCAATGTAGAAGGCTTGCTTCACCACTATGGACATATGGTGATAGAAGTTTAGATTGCTATAAACCTGTGTTCCCAAGTCCTGTACCACTGCATTTGAGTTTAGAGGGGTGTTATCTATATCATAATTAGCAGGGGCTACTTTTTTGCCAAAGGGGATAATGATGCATCTTTTTGTGTTTAGTTTCAGTCTGACTTTGGCAGCAATTATTTGTCTGTGTCAGCCCCTTCTGTAATATGTTTACATCATTGAGGGACTCAATGATTATGCCCAGTTTGCAGTCATCTGCAAACTTGATAAACAACAGACCATCTATTTTCACCTGGACCTCAGAGAAACAGATTCCAAACAGTAGAGGGCCCAGCACAGATTCCTGTGGTACCCCACTGGTAACTGGTCTACTGGTGGAAGTGGACTTCCCAACTTTGACAGTGTGTATTCTGTCGATGAGCCAGTTGGCTACTCATCTAGTGATGTTCAAAGGTTCATAGGTAGGTACTAGGCTATTGGCCCTAGGGCCTATATAAGGCTAGCCAAAAATTACCCTGGCTTTCGCCACCCAAGAAAATTATTTTCATGTGCCACTGTTGAGCAGAGCCACAGAAGTGATCCCCGGGGTGAATTTCCTATCCCCCATACAATCATCAAGATTTTTCTTGAAGTGTGCTAATAAGGAGCTTTGTTTGATATAGATAGGTAGTTTGTTCCAGAGTATGGGAAGTCTCTGGGACATGAATCTATCCCCCCAGCATGTTCTGTTTATTGTGGTGACAAGGTTTATGTCCCTAGAGCGTGTAGCTCATAGGGATTGGGATTTCTTTAAGTGGAGCATCATGTCTAATAGCTCTGAGTTTGACATAGCTTTTTGTGTTAGGCAGAGATCACCTCTGAGTAGGCAATATGCGATGGAGTAAAGCTGCAGTTCTTTGAGATGGTCTGCGTAGGGCATCTGTTTGAGGCCGGTAATCCTCTTTGTGAGGTATTTCTGCAGCCTTTCCAGTTGTTGTAGATGTCTTGTGAGGTACATACCAAAAGGGGCATTGTACTCTATAATGGGTCTAATGAGTGATGAGTAGAGGGGAACAATGACCTCTTTTTTCCTGGATAAGAAACCTTTTGTGATGAGGTGTGCCATGTAGAAGGATTTCCTGACTACTGTGGCGATGTGATTATCAAAGGAGAGACTACTGTCCACCTGTGTCTCAAGGTCTCTTATCACACTTTTGGTGTTAAGTAGACTACCACCTATGTGGTAGTTCATGGGTACAGAGTTTTTACTAAAAGGGATGACAATGCATTTTTTGGCATTGAGCTTGAGGCCATGGCTTTGACACCAGGCATCTGTCTCAGTGAGGCCCTTTTGTAGGATGTCCACATCTTTTGGAGTTTTGATTATGGCTCCTATTTTGCAGTCATCTGCAAACTTCATTAGCCAAAGACCTTCTGTGCTAGCCTGTATTTCAGAGAAGTAAATACCAAACAGGAGAGGACCCAGGACTGAACCCTGTGGTACTCCACTTGTCACTGGTCTGAAGTTGGATTTGGAGTCTGCTACTTTCACAGTGTGGGTTCTGTCAGTGAGCCAGTTGGCAACCCATCTTGTGACACAAGGATTTATACCTAGTTTAGTGAGTTTATCTATAATTCCATAGTGGGGGATGGTGTTGAAAGCCTTGGTGAGATCTAGATAGGCTGTGTCAACCAACTTACCCTCATCTACGGCTTTTGTGACTGCTTCAAAGAAGTCTATCAGGTTTAGGAGACTTGATCTGCCTTTTACAAACCTGAACTGGGTGGGGTCCTAAGTTTGGAGATTACCAATGTCATTGTTTATAAGTTCCATGATGATACATTCCATAGCCTTGCAGACCAGGCTCATTAGGCCAATGGGGTGGTAGTTTCCGGGGTCTGTGGTGGCTGCCCCTTTGTGGAGTGGGATAACCATCACTATGCGCCATTCAGAGGGCACATAGCCTGAGGTGAGGATATGATTGAACATGGTACTTAGGTGGGTGTCAGTTCATTCTGCAGTTCATGTAGAACACAGCCTGAGATGTTGTCAGGTGCCATGGATGCTGTGTTCTTGGCTTTGGATAGTATGTTTTTAACCTGTGCAGCCGTGATTACAGGAACTTTGCATTCTTCTGGTATAGAGATGGGTCCTTTAGGATCTGACAGGGTGGTAAAGTTAGCACTGAACCTATCTGCCAGGATGTTGGCAATATCAGTTTGTTCTATATATTTAGTGCCATTGTGCTGTAACTCAGAGCAGATCTAACTGTTGCCATTGAGATTCTTGACATAGCTATAGAATGCTTTGTGGTTGTCTTTAGAGTCAGTGGTGATTTTGTTTTCGTAACTAGCTTTGGAGGATTTTATGAGGGATCTCAGCTTCTTACTGAGGCTGACCAGAGAGTTTCTCCAATCATGGGATTTTACTCTTTTTTGCAACAGTTTCTTTCTTCTGTTGTAGAGTTTGTTTATGGCAGGGGACCACCAGATTGGCTTCCTTTTTTTGGAGGATAGCATCTTGGTTCTGTTAGAGATTGCACGATCCATGCACTCGTGTAAGTGCTTATAAAGTGCATTTGTGTAGGATTCAGCAGTCATACCTATATTGTCCGTCAGCATGGGTGTCGTGAAGTTTGCCACTTCGGTCTTAAGAAGCATGAAGCTGGCTTTGGAGAAATTCTTTACTGTGGTTTCTCTAATGGGGGGTGGGGGAGGTATGTGAATGTTTAGGATGATTAGCTTGTGGTCGGATCTGACCAACAAGGAATTGACCTCTGGTGTGGAGCACTAGTTGCTCATCTTGGTAATAACCAGGTCTAGGATATTGCTGCCCCTGATGGGGGTATGGATAAGTTGATCGAAGGCATTGGAATTTATGAATTCCAGAAAATGTTGAGCACAAGAGTTGGTACATGAGTAGTTTTCCCAGTTTATGGTAGGATAGTTGAAATCACCCATTATTAGGGTGTTAGGTTGTACCCTAATATTTTCCAGTGTATCAAGAAATGAGGAGTGGGAATTCTGGGGCATGGTGGTGGATCTGTAGCAAGTTACAATTTGGATTGCAGTCTTGCCCAGAGTTAGTTGCACTTGGATAATCTTGGATGCATTATACTGAGCAACTAGCCTGGAGGTGTGGATATCCTTAATGAATATTGACACGCCTCCATCTTTAGTGTTTCAGTCCAGGTTAGGTGGCCGAAAGGTGTGGTATGAATTATAGCCTGGTAATGCAGGGGTACTCTCCAGAGCCTTGAACCAGGTCTCTGTCACTGCACAGATGTCGATGTTCTCCATTTTAAGGAGTGCCTCGAGTGAGTGTATTTTGAGGTTTAGACGTCTAGCACTGAGTAGCAATACCCTCAGATTCTTCTTGCTTGTACCTGTTACGGTGGTGAATTTGTCGTTTGAACCTTGCCTTAAAAAGGCACCATAGGGGTGGCTAGAGCCGTAGCCAGTATCCGGAATCCCAGGGGCGACAGGTGCAGGCCATCTCTGGCAAAGCATTGTGGTTTGTCAATCATGTCATTTCAGGCAGACAGATACTGGATCCCCTTAGAATGACACCAGAAGCTTAGCCAATTGTTGAAGTCAATCATTTTGTCCTTGTACTGTGTATCAGTTAATCACCTGCTGGGAGAGTTTCTCAATGATCCATGAGTGGGCATTATGTCAAAAGCCTTGACTAAATCAAGATAGATGGTGTATACTGCTTTTCTTTCATACAGGGCTTTGGTGACATTCTCAAAGAAGTCCACCAGGTTTAATGAGCAAGATGTACCCTTGGAAAAAACAAAATGGCTTGGCCCAAGAGTTTGAAAGTCACCTGTGTCCTTGTTATTGGGTCCATGATGTTTTTTCCATGATCTTGTAGATAAGGTAGGTTAGGCTTATAGTTTGATGGTTTCCTGGATCAGTTGATGGAATTCCTTTGAGCAAGTGGATTACTGTTGCTGTTCTCCATGCTGCAGGAACAAAGCTAGTACTCAGGTTATAGTTAAAAAGAGAGCCAAGTGGTTCCACTAGGTCTTGTTTTTGATTGCTATCCTTAAGTCAAAATACACTTGGGCAACCCATATGCAAGGCCTAAACCTGGTCTGTGACATTAATAGAACTTTTTGGTGGGATAGATTTGTGTCCCAGATACTCCCCCATCTGTGGAATAGACTCTGTCTCCATGTTAAGCAGAGTACCTCTCTAGCCCTCTTTAATAGGAACCAGGATGACTGGATGGGAAACAGAAAATACACCCCTGGCATCTCACCTGTGTCCCTGATGGACAGGGGAAACAGGAGCTGACTTTGTGGGAACATGGGTGAACTTCTAGTCTAGGCTTATAAGGGTCTCCAAGCCAATAGCCTAGTATTATCCTATGAACCTATGAACCTTAGTAAGTAATCTGGGATGTTATCTTTTTCCACAGAGTCTGTGTTTTTGGCCTTGGAGAGCTCTTGCGTGAACTGCTCTTTAGAAATGCTCACTACAAGACTGGTGTCAGGAATGGTTTGTGGTATGGCTGGTGGGAACAGGGGTGAATGTATTGCCAAATCTGTCAGCAGCAGTTTGGTAATTTACTCAGGTTCAGTGTGAGTGGTTCCATCCAATATAAGTTGGGTACACAGCTGGGCATTCCCTTTTATGTTTGGATGTAGCTAAAAAATACCTTATGGTTGTCTTTAGTTAGAGATGGTAATTTAGTCTTGTAGCTAGCCTTAGAGGACTTTACAAGATCTCTGAGTTGCTTGTTCAAGCTGTAGAGGTTATTCTTTTTCTGTTGAGTAAGTTCCCTCTTGTTCTTAGATATCAGTTTCTGATATATCTATCTATATATTTAGTTAGTTTTGTAAGGTACAGATGAGTCAATACATTTGTTTAAGTGGCTATACTGGGCATTTGTGTACACTTCTGCATACGAGTCATTGCTGGCTGTGTTAGCAGGAGCTTTCAAACTTTTTATACCATTGCCTTGTAGGCTAGAGTTTGCTTTGGAGAAACATTTGTTTTTTTTTTTTTTTTTTTGCTCCTGTGGGGGTGTCAGGTCTGATCTTTACTTCTAACAAGATTGATTTATGTCTGACCTTACCAGGGTGAGCAACACTCTGGAAGTAGTGCAGTGACCTCCCCATGTTGGTGACCACTTGTATAGGACATTTGACCCCCTTGTGGGGGTGTAAACTAACTGTTCTAGGGTGTTAAAAATTAACAAAATCCAGGAACCACAGAGTAATCATGTTTGTGCTCATATAAATCACCCAATTGATGGAAGGATAGTTGAAATCTCCCATGACCAAGGTGTTTGGCTTTTTACTGAGTGACTCTAGCAAGTCCAGGTAGGCTGTGAGCTTCTCCTGGTCCATGGTGGGGGACCTGTAACTTGTGATGATGTGTTAGGGTATTTTACCTATAGTTATTTGGAGCTGAAGTAGCTCAAGAGAGTCATACTGTTTTAACATTCCCAATGTGTATTTGGATTTAATGAAGATGGATGCACCTCCATCTTTGGTTCTTTCACTCTTGTCTTGAGGTCTGAACATGTGAAAGCCATTGTAGCCTTATACAGATGGGGTGCTGTCTTTGGATTTAACCAAGTCTCAGTAACTGCACAGACATCAACATGTTCCAAAATGAGGAGTGCTTACAGGGAGTGCAGTTTACTATTTATGCTGCTAGTATTAAGCAGGATGACCTTGAATTTGTCTCTACTGGATTTCTTTACATCAGACATTTTGGTGTTTTGACATTGCCTAAAAAAATGCACTATGGGGGAGGCAAGCATCTTTGCCATTATCTGAAAGCCTTGAGGAGACAAGTGAAAGCCATCTCTGGTGAAGCAGTGTGATCTGTTGACAATGTTTTCCCAGGCTGTCAGATAGTGGATCCCCCTGGAGTGACACCAGAAGCTAAGGCAGCTATTGAAATCAATCATTTTTTGTCTTTATTGTGACATTATCTTAGGTGAAGGTAGAATGCTGCTTAGGGCTAGGGACATACCTGCCTGGGACACATAATCTGAGATTTCAGTCATGTCTCCTTCATATAGTCCAGAGAGGTACATCTTATGTAATTCACTCCAACATGTACAATGCCAGAGTCATAATGGTAATTGTTGCTGAGTGACTTGAGTGCATGCGTGATTTGATGGATCATGCCACTTGACAGTCGGCTAACTGTGACCTTCTCCTTATCCAAAATAGTGAGGGGGGTATCTGTGTCTCTCTCTATTGAATCACCTATGACTAGGACATTAGGATTTGAGGTGTTTTGCCTTAGGGGCTTAATTGTTGAGACAGTGATATGTGTGTTGTTATGTGTAGTAGTGGATTCTCTTCATATAGCAGTATGTGTAGGTTGTTTGCCCTGGTAGGCTCTTGTGAGTACCTCACATATTTGGATTTATGTGCCTTGATCTTATCTTGTGTGAGTGGAGAAGCATGTGTGCTGACAACCTGTTTCATGTCTTGTTTATTGCTATGTGAGAGGACTGATTCTAGTTTCATGGTATAGTTACATCTCTCACATACTGTATTTGTTTGCTTTAAGAACAAGTAGTTGTCAGCATACATGAGGCAACGGCTTCATTGTATCAGTATGCCCATGTCAATCAGGCTGGCTGGAGAAATGTTTGGATACTAACTGTCCACAGTAGCAGGTAATTCTCAAGTACTAATTTGGGAGAGGGCAAATTAAATCAGCTATTGCTGTGGGATTAACAAGGAGACCTATTCTATAGAAGATCAGGGTGAAAAGTGTGGTGATGCTGTTCAGTGTTCAGCTGAGTTGTCTGCAGTGCAGAAGTGTGCAGCTGCATTGCCCGCAGAGCAGCATGGAATCTGGGAGGGTTTCTTTGACTGGTGGCCAGGGAAAAATAGTTTCTAGGCGTGTGCGTCTATACAAGACAGTGCTAACTGGTGAGCAGCTACAAGCAAACATGAGGCTTATATGCAGGGAAAATTAAACAGTTTTAAACTAGTCTGCCAATGGGAAATCACGCAATGATCCTTCCTCCAGCAATCTCTAGCTCAGACAAGGCTATAGCCACACTGCTGTGCCACAAAGGTAGATGGGAACCCCTGTTAATGTAAGATGACTAGGTTTTTTTTAACTCAAGTGTATGAAAAACAGGCTAGATTTAGCAGGTCCAGATCTACTCTGTGATAACTAAGCAAAATTTCAGTAAAAAACAAATGCATGTAATAAGCAGGTGCAAACAGTAAAAACAGTCAAAAAGGAATGCATTAATGTAGAAAAACAGTAAAATACAGATGGAAAAAGTACAGATCAAACTCAAATTAAGCTTAATTTCTTGTTCTGCTTTGGATGGTTTGGCTTCAAGTAGAAACAGTCTGGACCTCTGGCAAAGGACACCAAATGCAGAGCAGCTCTGGTTACTTGAGCTTAAACCAGAACAAAGACGCTTAGAATAACATACACAATAAGCATTCAGCCAGCTCAGATGGGCAGGGGCTACGTCTCCTCCTACAAGATTGTAGACCACAAACCTTCTTAATGTGAAATAACTGGCCTGAAGACCAGTTGCTTAAACCAGAACTAAGACACTTTTAGAATAGCAGACACAATAAGACTTCAACCAGCAATTCCCAACTCAGAAAGGTTTAAGCTTCCTCTCCTGCCACAAGAGTGTAGACTGCAAGTCTTCCTTTTGTAAGATTACTGTGAATCCTGAGTGCTTAAATCAAAACTAAGACAGACTAACAATTGCAATTTAATCAGGCTACTAAAAAGCAGGAAACAATGCAGTTGAATAAATGCAACTGAAAACTTTTAAAAACAAACAGCAGAAAGCAAAATAAAGTAATACAGTAGGAACACGCACAGAAACAGTAAAAGCATCTGAATAAAGTGCAATTATTTTCTTAATAAATGGGAAGAGAGGAAGCAGAAGATAATTCAAGTTTAAGAGAGTAAGGTGATGGACCTTCCCAAATGATCTCTCCATACTCAGTAGAATTAGCTGATGAGATGGGATTCGGAGGAGTGTCCAAAATCAGATTAATAGTAGGGGTGGGAAACTCAAGAGCCACCAAGTTTAAGAGTACAACAATGGTTGGGTGGGTGGGAAAATCATATGCAGACAGAGATCAGCACTAGTCAGGCAGAGAACAGCAAGCAAGCTAAATAAGCACTCCAGTTAAAGATGCCTCCAAAAATTTCTAGTTAAGGAGGAATGCTGTTTTTCAGCTCTTCTCACTAATTAGCTGGATGTTATTCATTGTCTGCAAAGGAATTATTTTCTAAATTTTCTAAATGACCCCAGCCAAGACCTCTTAAAACTCCAGCAGAAGAAAAAACTTAAAACAAAACAAATACAATATAAGAAAGAGATAAAAAATAGAAGAAACCAAACTTTAATGAAAAACTTGAATTCAAAATCCAATGCAGACAGACATCAGTAATAGTCAGGTTGACTTTGAAAAGCACACAGAGGACCTGCTCTCTTGATAAAATAGATTGAGGAATGAGGAACCATGGCAGATTTACCTTGGGGATGGCTGGTGGGAATGGTGGGGGGGGGGTTGCTCCAAATCTGTCAGGTCTCAGGTTGGCTATTACCTCCAGCTGAATTTGGGTGGTGCTATCCACAACCAGTTCAGTGCATAGCTGGGTAATCCCCTTTAGATTTTGTTTGTAGTTAAAAAACCCTTGTGATTATCGTTTACTAGGGAGGCTATTTTTGCTTTGTAGTTAGCTTTGGAGGATTTGACAAAATCTCTAATTTCTTTGTTTAGGCCAGAAAGGGATTTCTTCCTCTGCTGAGCCAGTTCAATCTTGTTTTTGGACATTAGTTTCTTCCTTTTGTTGTATAACCTATTTATACTAGGGATCCACCAAGGTAGCTTGTTTTTTCCATCAAGACCTGGTTTTAATCCAGTCAGGTGTAGATGATTCTATACGACAGCTTAAGTGGTCATACAAGGAGTTGGTGTGCACCTCTGCATAGAAAGCCATATTATCTGTGTTCAAGGGGGCTTTGGATTTTCGTATGCTATTGCTTAGTAAAAGGTAATTTGACTTGAAAACATTCTTAATTGTTTTTGAGCTTGATGGGGGTATCAAGCTTTATAATTACATCAAACTAGACTGATTTATGGTCTGATTTTACCAGGGAGGACATCATATGGTGGGGTGCAATGCTCTTCCATGTTAGTGAGTTCTGTGTCAAGGATATTTGAGCCCCTCGTGGTTATGCTTACTAGCTTTTCCAGAACACTTGAACTGACAAAATCCAAGAACGTCTGAGACTGCATGTTTGTGGACATGTGTGTTTTCCAGTTGATGGTTGGATAATTAAATTCACCAATTAGTAAGGTGTTAGGCTGCATGGTAAATGACTCCAGTAAGGTTGGGTATGTTGTATGCTTTTCTTGGTTCATGGTGAGGGACCTATAGCTAGCTATGATTTGGTAGAGGATTTTGCCTACGGTTAATCAGACATGAAGTAGCTCAAAAGGGTTGTACTGTTTGACCAATCTTGAGGTGTGCTTATCCTTAATGAAGTGGATACACATCCTCCTTTGGTTCTTTAATACTCAGATTGTGGTCTGAATGTATGGAAGACATTGTAGCCTTGCACAGCCAAGGTGTTTTCTTCATCTTTGTACCATGTTTCAATGAATGCACAGATGTCAGCATCTTTCATATTGAGAAGTGCTTACTAGGATTACAGTTTCTTGTTTAGACTGGTCACCAGTGGAGTATTCCAGGGTTCTGTGCTGTGTTTGCTCCTATTTGGCTTCTACTTCTCAGATGTCAAGGTTAACACCCAAGGCCTCTAGTTGATTAAGTTTGCTGATAACTTTAATTCAGGAGCAATTATAGATTCTCCCAAGACAGCAACATCTTGCAAGAGGGTTTAACATGGCCAAATGACTGGTGCCAAATCCATTGCATAAAACTCAGTGCCAAAAAATGCATTACAATATCCTTTGGGAATCTATTAGCCCAAGTTAATTACTCCATTGATAAAACATTCCTAACAGTCGACCCAGTAGTAAGGGACCTATAAACTTCCACAGACAGCAATCTGGCCTTTGAAAAACATGTAGCTAAGATACTAAGAAAATTATTCTATGTTTCCCAGCTTATAGGCAAGGGTACAGCATCCAGGTCCAAGGACGTTATAGTAGCACTCTACCTGGACCTTATCAGACCTGGAATCTGATATTCATTAGCATAGTGTGCAGTGCCATATGAGGACTGAAAGCTATGTTTGTTGTCTATCAGCATGCTAGAAGCATGATTCATAAATGTGAGCAATGCTCTTGTCATGCCATTAACTGATATCATCCACATTATTTCTTGCATGGAAATGCCCCCATTTTCTGTAGCAGCCATTCCTCCACATATACTTGTACAAATGCATAGGCATTCACAAACACACACACACACACACACACTCACACACATTTTTCACCCATGCAGATACATTGACACACTGTCACTCATGCACAAATACACAGTTGCAAACAGACTGTCATTCATGAACAAATAAACAGATATTCACACACTGAAACTCATGCACAGAAATACACACTAACACACTGTCACACCCCATGATACATGACTGCTAATGCACAGTTATTCATATGCAGACTCATAGACTGACAAACACTGTCTGCCTCTCTCTCTCTCTCTCTCTCTCTCTGTCTCATGCACACACATGCACACACACACACACACACACACACACACACACACACACACACACACACACACACACACACACACACACACACACACACACACACACATGCACACAGAGCAGGCCTTCCTTCACTTCTTCACCTGTTCCATATTTACCTACTACTGGCAAAATAGTACCTATTGGTGTATGTCCACAGTCATGTCAGGAAATGATTCATTAAAGTTTTTTCCTGAGTTTCCACGGCCACAAACAAACTTCCATTAGCTTAATATGCTAATTGCAAAGTGCATCAGTCACTTTTGTTGGAAGGATACTGGCTGACACTACTGTGATATGAATGGGTCAAGTTTGGTTGAGACATTGCCCTTGTCTACACTTAGCATAATCTGAATGTGCCCTTGCATCACATGTGTTTTCCATCCAGCGAAAAGTATCAATCTGGGAAATGTGATGTTGTTGTTCAGCTATGTTATGCTCATATACACCACAAAGCCAAGACTTCTCTTAAATACTTGTTTGAAAGTTGTCATCCTAAAATCCCAAATCATTAAATAAAATGCTTTAGGAATGTCTAGGTGTACCATCTATACCCCTAAGAGTTACTGTGAGGGGGAAAAGCTGGAATAATTTATGGTGACCACTGTGTGGAACAAAGCTGAAGTATGTTAGTATGACCATTTTTAATACTTTAAAATCATAATCAAACTTTTTACATAGTCCTCAAATGCTTATAACTACTGGGTGAGGTCAGGCTGTCTGTGGATGAAAGTGATGATTTGTTGTTTGCTCACTTTAAACAGTCAGTCTTGTTTTGCAAAGTTAATGTGCATAGCCTGTTTCTGTATGTTTTTATACAGATGTTGTGGTTTCTTCCAACACCTCATAGCTGTGGCAAAGGTAAAATTAACATTTGTCTAATTTGCCTGTAGGCCTGCAGGTAAACATGCAGTATGTTTGTGTATGACTGAGACAGTACATCTGTGTGTGTGTGTATGTGTGTGCGTGTGTGCGTGTGTGCGTGTGTGTGTGTGTGTGTGTGTGTGTGTGCGCACGTGTGTGTGTGTGTGTGTGTGTGTGTGTGTGTGTGTGTGTGTGTGTGTGTGTGTGTGTGTGAGACAGAGAGATGGGGTTGCAGTGGTTTGCACTGAGTGTCCCTGATAGGAGCAAGCTGAAATACATTGCTTTGGTCAATATTTATGTATTTATTCATTTGTGTGTCTGTGCAGTGGTAGAGCGGTTAACATTGTCACCTAACAGCAAGAGGTTTTCCAATTCAATTCTTGGCTGGGGTGTCTTTCATGTAGAGTTAACATGTCTTCCTTGTGTTCACATGGGTTTTCTCTGGGTATTCTGGTTTCCTCCCCCATTTCAAAGACATGCATTTGGAGCATTTCTCTCTGGGCATCTGCTGAAAATAGGCTCTGTCCTAGTCAGGCATGCCTGGTCAACAAATGTTAAATAAGGAATTAAATAAAATAAAGTGAGATTACAATCACAAGTATAAGGTGTACACAGTCATATATGTTGATGTAAATGGTGGACATATCAGCATACAGGGGTTGAAATACGTTACTGTGGACAATTATTTTTTTCTTTTTAATACAACCTGACATCTGAAGTTTATTTTGTAAAATGGTTATAATTGTTGGATATGGGGATGTTTGTAGATCAAAATGAGATTGATTGATCCTGCTGTAATTTTCTGAAGTGATGTCTACTGTTATTCTGGCTTTGTAAATCTAAGTTGCAGTACTTTGCTTTTACTTTGGCCAATATTTGTGAGAAACAAAGTAAAAATAATTTCAGACATGGCTATCATGAAAGGTTATCTGATATGTATGCTGCCAACAAAGCCATTATAAATTATGTTTATGGAGTATCCCTGTGGATGAAAGTGACTGAAACTGCTGTCATTTGCCCAAGTTAAAACATCATTATTATGGCATTACAGGTCTAATCTTCGTGAGAAAAAAAGTAAAATATATTATTGTAGCCACCTGTTATCACAAGAAGATATCTGAGGTGTATGTAGTCAAATATAGCAATAATAAATGGTGTGTATGGTGTGCCACTGTTGAAAGTAACTGATGCTGCTTTAATTTTGTTAAAGTTAAGCAAGCATTATTCTGGCATTGGAGGACCAATTTGTATTTGTGTGAAACAAGTTGCAGTAGATTACTGTGGCTACTCTTTGCACCAAGCAAAGATGAAATACATTACTGTGACTATTATTTTTATAACAATCAGGCATCTCAGGTGTGCACAGTCAACAAAGATGGTACAAATGCCAGGTAGGGGCATGTCTGTGGAGGGCAGACTCAATCTTGTATAGTTACAGTTCCTTAAGAGATGTATGTTGATCTATCTTTTGAGTGAAAAAAATATTTATAGGTTCATAGGTGTATACTAGGCTAATGACCACTAGGGTCTTTATATGCCTACCCATGCAACTCAAATGTGTCCCACAAGTTATATTTATTTGTTTATATAGGGGGTGATTGTTGATTATGACAGTTTACTGACTGGCTCTGCCCATTAGAGATGTTGGTGCCAGATCAGGGGTGAATTTTCAATTTGCCATCCAGTGGTCCAAGTTACACTTGTTAGGGAGGGACTTTGATTCACATGGATGGGATGCCTGTTCCACAGAAACATTTTGCAGTTCATTTATTCACAGTGGGTTGTATTATATGATGTGGCACTGCACCTTTGAAGGATTTTACTGTTCATTTCTACACTGTAGTACAACAGTGGAGTTGGCATATGTAATTTAATGGGATGTGGAAGGTAGAGACATCCATGTGGGTAGGAGCAGGCCTTTCTTTCCTACAAAAATACATTTTTGTGTTTTTCTATACTTTCAGATTGATGATTTTCAGTCATTACCTTTTGGAAAACTATTAGTCAAAATAGTGAGTCTCAACAGATTGTAGGTAACCCCACACCCAGGTCTCAACATCTGCCAGTAGCCCACCTACCCCCTACTCTAAAACTGGTTTTGCACATAGATGTGCACAAAATGCTTCTATGCCTCGTGTTATGGCTGTGGTTATTATTCCTTTAGCTCATTAACATATCTGTTCTATAGAGTGTAATACTTCTAGCAGACTACATGTATATTTGTATTCCAGTCCATTTTCTGTAAAAAAGGTAAAAAGCATAACAAAAGTAAATATGTTGCAAACTATAAATGCTATTAAGATTGTGCAAACAGAAATAAGAATGAGATTCTTTTACAGGGAAAATACTTAGTCCATTCAAAGTTTTCACGAGAATGTTGTGTCTTTCGGCTTTTCCCGGTTAGGGGTCGCCACAGCGGAACTCCGGTCCGCTAATGATCGGTAGTTGATTTTTACGTGCCGAGTTACCAGCCCTGACGCACAACCTTCTACAAAGGTACGCCCATTCACGCATATCTCCACGCAGAAGACGCTCTGGTGGAGAATCGAACTGGACAGCGTCTTACTGTGAGGCGACAGCGCTACCGCAGCACCACCACTGCAAAAGTTTTCACAAGAATACTATTATATAATGCAGAGAGAGACCAAGAATGATATTTTTAAAGCTTTATAAACATCTTGTAATACCTTGACAACTGTACAAACTAGACTATAACATTAGGGAGTTTTATTTTATCAAGATTTTAGTTTTATCATGATGATGTTTATGTTTTTAATTAATATTTGTATATGCTGAGAAGCAACCTTTGCTCATGTGTAGTAGGAAGTTGAAATTTCCATTTTTATCTAGAGCGATTTATCTTCAGAATGTTGACATTGGTGTTAGGTGACTAACTGAAGATAAACCATGCCTATATCTATGTATTTGTATATAGATGGATAGATATAGATATATAGATATGTGCAATTTTATATGTATATACAATTTAATATACATATAAAATTATATATATATATATATATATATATATATATATATATATATATATATATATATTTATTTATTTATTTATATACTAAACAACTTATTTGCAGTCCAAACATCACAGCATATTAAATTACATGAGCATTATATCAACAAAGTTAGACATACCCAAAACAGAAAAGAAGTATACACAAACATTATCTATAATAAAAAAAAAAAAAGAAAACAAACATATTCATAAAAATTCATCCTGTTAATAATCTGCCCCTCTGTTTTTGTTTTAGATGATTACTGCATTAGTACTGACACATGCCCCATGCAATGGGCCTTTCTCAATCCTTCCAATTCTCCCCTACTACTAATCAAACATGATTACACCATCATCAGTACAGATGATACTCTTCTATTAGTCATAATAGGATTATTTTCTGTATCACTGTAAGATTATTGCTACTCCACTTTCTCCCACTGAATTTCCACTGTCAATAGATTCTATCCACGATTACAATCTGTCCCATTTGTTTTCTACAGGCTCCCATCTCATTACCTTTCCAACCAATTTCTCACAAGACCCCTCCAACTACTCCCTCAGCTCTCCCATTGTCCAGACCCCTGCTACTAATTTCTTCAGTCATCCTTTTACTACCTGTATTTCTGCCCAGTCTTTTAAAGTGCATGAACTTCCAGATTCCTGTACTCTAGATAGATTGAGCTCCAAACTCTTCTCCACTACTTTATCATGCACATTTCCCATATCGCTATTACCTGTTTCCAAAGTCCATTTACACTTAGACAGACCCAACTCATATGTAATCATAGGATCATAGGAGGCCGTTACAAGCCTAGCTAAGTTCAACTGATATTCCCAAGGGGGTCTGGTTCAAGCAGACACTAAAATCAGCATCTATTGCCTCTGTCCAAGAGGGACATAGAAGGAACTCCTACAGTGAATTTCTGGTTACCCATCCAATCATCCAAATTATGCTTAAATAGGACCAATGATGGGCTTTGTTTAACATGAATAGGAAGCTTGTTCCAAAGGTGGGGCTACCTCTGTGAGACAAATCTGTCTCTCCAGCAAGTTTTATTGATGTCACATACCAGTTTAAGGTCCTTTGAGTGAGTGATCTGTGTGAATGGATCTGCTTCCACATCTCACAATCTGCATTTCTGCTTGATGTCCTACATAATATGTGGATCAGAATCCTGTGAATTGTTTTCACTGGTGTCAGTCTTTTCATTATGTGGGCCACCTTCCTTACTTCCTTCAAAAAGCTATTTTGATTCTGAAGTTCAGTCACTATGCTACATTGTGCTTTTAACCTATTTATTGGTGTTACTGCACCAATTTACCCTAGTGCCCAATACTGATCTTGCATGCAACCTTTTTTCTCCTCTTTTGCATTCATCTCAATTTTTCATTCCCTATCTCTATTCCCCTTGTTTCCCTTTGCCCTCAGTTCTTCCCATAATTTTACAACCATATTCAATACTAATGTGTGAAACCATCATTCTCCATTTTCCTATTCTTATTTTTTTTATTTCTCATAGCACTTAAAATTCTTTGAAATGTTCACCTCCCCCTCTCACTAAAGATCAGTTACAAAATTGAATCCTCTGTTTCACCAATCCTCTAAACCTAACCTCACTCTGATACTTTACCCTTTATAAAATCATTAAACTTTTTTTTTTACATTGTATCACATACCACCTCTCCCAACAACTTCTTCACCAGTGCTATGTGCAATTTCCACCATCTTCCTAAAGATAGGCACATCTTTAAACAAACAATACTCTTTCCACATCATCCATCTTAACTGAGTGTTGTCAGCCCGTGTAACCTTTGCAAGATGTGCACTGCCACCAGATAACTGTAGTTAGCTACCTTTCTCTACATTAATCTCTCTGTTTAATGCCATTCTGCCTACTCTGTTCAGAACTGCCCCATCCCATTCCTCAAAGTCCACCCTCCCTTTGGATAATAGGTTCATAAGTGTATACTAGGCCAATGGCCCAGGAGACTTTACAAGCCAAGCCCATATAACTGCCCTGGCATCTTGCCATCCGACGTTCATTCCCAGTGCCTCTATCAAGTAGAGCCACTGGAGTGATCCCCAGGGTGAACATTCTATTACCCATCCACTCATCAAGATGTCTCTAGAAGAGGGACAGCAAGGTGCTCTGATTGACATGTATGGGAAGCCCATTCCAGGGCATGGGCAATCGCTGGGTGAGGAACCTGTCCCTCCAGCATGTTCTGTTGATTGTGGCGATGAGACTTGAGGTCTTTGGAGTGTGTGGTGTGTAGGGATTGGGATTTCTATAGCTGTAGCATTTCTAACAGAGTTGGGTCAGACATAGCTTTGTAAGTCAAGCAGAGATCGCCTCTATGTAGGCGATATGAGACAGAGAATAACTGGAGTCCTTTGAGTCTGTCCATGCAGGACATGTGTTTAATGCCTAGGATCATCTTCGTGGTGTACTTCTGTGGCCTCTCCATCTGTTGCAGGTGTCTACTGAGGCACATACCAAATAGGGCATTATACTTGATGATTGGTCTAATGAGGGAAGAGCAGAGAGGGAGATGATGACCTCTTTCTTCCTAGCTGCAAAACCCTTGGTAATGAGATGTGTCACATAGAAGGACGTTTTGACCACAGTGGCAATGTAGTGGTCAAAGGAGAGGTTGCTATCAGCCTGCATCCCCAGATCGCTTATAACACCTTCAGTGTTCAGTGGGCTCCCATCAATGTGCTAATTAGTGGGAACTGAGTTTTTACCAAAGGGGATGGCAACACATTTTTTGACATTAAGCTTAAGGCCATGGTTTCGACACCAGTCATTGGTCTCAGTGAGGTATTTCCACAGGATGTTTGCTTAACTTGGGGGAGTGATGCAAAAAATTCACCTTTGCATATAGTTTCTCATAGAAGTCATTGAAATTGCCCTAATTCCCTCCTGCTAGAGCTAACCTCACATATTAATCTTATGCTTTTTTCTATACATCAGTTTTCCACATCAGTGACTCTGTGTGAGTGTCTCCTTTCACCAAAATTCTATCCCCCCATATGTTAATATATCCTCTATAACCTCTTATAACTCCAAAAACATCTTAATTCAGACCTAGATCTTTCCTTACATATGCTCCCTTCTTCCATCAGAGTCTTAGCTGGGTCTGTTTTATGTGCTTCTAAGTACCATTATATATCTTTTAACTCCTCTATACTCCATTATTCTCCCTCTCCATGCAGTCTTAACCACACCCAACTGCTTTCCTCCTTTCACTCCCTTCTTCTAAATTCTGCCTTAGAATTTGAAGCACCATATGTTGACACCACCCTATCTGCTTTAAATTTCTTCCATGCAGTGGATTCTCAGTCCCTGCTTTCCATTCTCCTGCTCCACCCAAACACAAAAGGTTTCTAAAGGCCCTCTTCATTAAATCTACATTCTCCATCTTTTTACCATAACTACTAACTAGAATTTAGAAGGAGGGAGTGAAAGGAGGAAGGCAGTTGGATGTGGTTAAGACTGCATGGAGTGGGAGAATAATGGAGTATAGAGGAGTTAAAATATATAATGGTACTTAGAAGCACATAAAACAGACCCAGCTAAGACTCTGAGGGAACACAGTACTACCAAACAAGCCTTATGATTGTGTTGATAATTTTAAATTGTATTATCTGCAGATTTAGCGACTACTGACCATCTACTGCTTGTAGCGTCACTGAGGAATATTGATTTGCAGTTACTGAGGTATAGAGAAGTAGTAGTTAGCTGTATAACTGTCGACTAACGACACTGTGCCCTGACCAGCTGCTGCTTGTTTTTTTGTTGCTGCGATGTTTCTTAAATGCATCTCCGCTGCTATTCATGTGCCTTACTAGCCTGATTATATGAAAAAGGAATACTTCCAGCTAGACATAACAAGCTTGCATACCAAAGTGTATCGGCGTTATCATCTGCCAGTACCGGCTAACTAATTAAGAGACTCCATCGTTCTGTTAAAGATTTGTACGCAGGTTACCTTGGAAGATGTTTGCTGCTAGAAGGGCTTGTTTGTAGGAGTCATTTTTAGCTACTTTAATATTAGAATATTTTACAAAACACACTATTAGTGGCGAGCATCACCTAGAGTGATTTACAGAAATTTTTGTAATTTGTAGGCATACCTATATGACCTGTTACAACACTTTTTTATCATAAGCTTTATCTGATTATGCATACATTGCTATAATTCATTGTAAGCAGCACCTAATGGAGCCAAGAATGCTCCTGTGACTTAGTCACTTGTATCGACTAACTGTGGCTGCGTGTAGCACGTGGTTGGGATTTTAAATCCGGGGCTACCTGGTAATGCTCAGGAGAAACTCTGATTTGCATGCAGTAAACACAACGGCTTAGTAGCGTGTGTACTGTTTAGCTTTAGAATCACTTACGAGTGTGTTACTAGTCTTATTTTTGCTTAAAACAGGGCTTATATTTATTAAACACCTTGATTCAGTAGAGTGTGTACTGCTCATGCCGTGACTCTCACTAGAATGCGCTCGAGACCCTGATATACATAATCACTTTACCGAACGCTGAACAGTCCCTCTTTACAACAGGAAAGCGGTAATGTCTTAGCGCTCTATCTATTCGTACCCTAAATATATGCCTGAATTCTAAAAACCTGTAAAGGGTCATGTTACCAGCGGAGTTGGTGTACTCACATTGACAATATAAATGTTATTAATGTTGACTGGAATAAGCAAGTCTCATGGTTGAGTTGAGCTGTCCTTTGCCTGTACACAAGCTTAAACACCTTGTTCCTGACCTTATATCTAATATTTACTGCCTCTATGCCCAGCTTTTATGTTTTTTCTTGAATCATACTATGTTGACTACATGACAATACTAGTTGCTACTGGAATGTGATTGATATGTAATTGAAACTACCTAGCTCTGTATTGTGACTTGAACCTCAATATTGTCGAAGAATAGCTACCAATTGCAACTCATGTTTGTACTGTATATGCTATAGCTTAATGTTTGTTACCTAATACCTGTGCTTTACATCCTACTTATCTAACCACTTTGTTTCTCTCTACCTTCATTCAAATAGTTGCCCTACCTGCTTGTAAGTCACTATAACAGTGGACCTCCCCTGCCCTGTTGGCCAGCAGCCTCTTATCACCTACTGCCGTCTTCACCCCACATCAAGGAATTTCCTCTTCTCTCGCCCTGTGAATCCAGTCCCCGAAGAATAAGAAAGCAGAAGAAAGTATGTGTTATACATATTCTGTCAACAGAAGTTACATTGTATAACTTATTGTAGTTCTTAAAGCATAATCCCCTGCTAGGGCGCTCAGCAGCTACTACCACCCTTTCTCCTTCCTGTCCCTCCTCTCTCCTATACCCTTGTCAATACACAATTTACTGCCTTATCCCCTAACTCCAGTTCCAATACCTACTACCTACTAAAGGGAACTTCTATAACCAATTTGACATTGGCCACTAGGTGGCGCCTTTGTCCTAAATTATCCTTCTGTCTTGAAACTCTTCTCTCAGGAACTTAGTACTTTAAGCTTGCAGAGCTATAGTCTCAAACTATCCCTATATCCTCTTACTCTGTATCAGCCAACTATACCTCCTCCATCCCTACTAGCAAGATTACCATCTCACACCCTTCTCCACCTTTCACTTACCTTAACAAAAGGCTCTCTACTGATTGTTCTCCAAGGGCTCACTCCTTTTGTGGCTATTCCCGCTCTGTTCGCCCTGCGGGCTTACTCCGCTCCCCTACCCTACCCCCAAATTCCACCCACCCCCAGTGCTCCTACATATATACAAATTGACCACACCCCCTGCAATTCAAGCAATCGCATAGACCAACCCCTATCCTACCTCCCACCATCCAATCTCTATTAACTCCCATCCATATATAATTACCTACACACTACAACTTACAATGTCTCCTAACACTACATACACACACATTAAACCCTTACTTCTGTTATCACTTCTAAGTATTTTAGCCATACCCTATATACTTACATCCTATGAACACCTCAACCACCTACACTTTCACAACCCCATAAAACAAACCTCTACACCAACATTCAGCATCCCTCATAGCCACAATTATCCATCCTATTCACCAAATTATTTATCATCCAAATTTCATAGGTTTATTCACATCACATACTATAGCACTCAAACTAAAAAATTCCATAACCTAACATTTAAAGGACCAACACTATCTCTTCCAATAAAAGCCAACTCCCTAATTAATGGTGATATACACCCAAACCCAGGCCCAATTTCTTCCACCTCCATCAAGCCTAGCACACCAAATGCTACTAATTCTGACCTGCTTAACAGACCCTCCAACTCTCTCCTTATATCCAATCTCAATATTCGTAGCATAAACAATAAAGTTGCTCACCTACATGCCCTCATACATGTACACTCATTTGACATCCTCTGCCTCTCTGAAACATGGCTCAAATCAACCACACAGGATACTACAGTTATTCCCCCCTGGCTATAGCATCTTGAGACTGGACTGTAACTCTAAGAAAGGAGGAGGGGTAGATATCCTATATAAATCTGGATTACAAATCACTTCCATCAATTCTAAACCTCCCCTAACTAGCAATGCTGAAATTCTTATCTCTAAATTTCAACTTAACAAACATAAATCCATCTATATAATCTGTATTTATCTTCCCCCAGGCAACAACATCACTACCTTAGAAGCTCTCCTAAGCTGGCTGTCCACCACCTACCCACAAGAAACCATAATACTTGGCGACTTTAATATAAACTGGATGTCTTGCACATCTGAACAGCCCTCTTTACACATCAACCTACATGGTTTTACACAAAACATTACACTCCCCACTAGAACCAATAAACATAATAATAATAATAACAGCATCCTAGATTGGATTCTTACAAACAGTCAAAACCAATCTTATAAGGTAGGGACCCTTCCAGAAGATATCAGTGGCCACTCACCTATCTTGTTAATCAGGTATAAGACTGATATGCCAAACCCTACCATATATAAGAAAATAAGATGTAATAAAAATTTTAACACTGACAGCTTTCAAAAAGAACTTGTAGCTTGCGACTGGTCACCACTGAAACACCTTCCACAAGACAGTGCTGTTAAATACTTTAACTCTAAATTTTTAATCATTCTAGACTACCATGCCCCAACTCGTATAGTAAGAACAAGGTCTAAACCAGCACCTTGGCTCACCAAAATTACCAGACAAAAAATCCTCCATAGAAACAAACAATGGGCTACCTGGCGCACAACCAAAAACCTGGAAGATCAACTAATATTTAGACAGCTAAGAAATGAAACTAAAAAAGCCATATTGTCAGATAAAAGAAACTATTACTGCCAATTCCAACAGACCAATCATAACAAACCTCAAAAGTTCTGGTCATGCATAAACAAACTCCTGCACCCAGGACACTCAATTACACCCACCCCCTCTGGCTCCAATCTCCTTAGCCCCAACCAAATTGCCAATTCTTTTAACACTTTCTTCACAGACACCATTCGATCTTTGGCCAATCGGCTATCCACTAACACTGCATCTCCTACTAATATTATCCCTAATAGCCCCCCAACATTTCAATTCCAACCCGTTTCTACGTCTTTTGTCTGCTCCCTAATCAAAAAACTTAAACCCACCACCCTCTCTGCTGATCTGTTACCTGCAGAATACTTCCAAAAAGCAGCCAACGCTGTCATTAATAAAAACCGTAATAGTAACACTCTCTCCTCAGCCCTCTTCATTGATCTGTCAAAAGCCTTTGACATGGTCAACCACCAGCTACTCCTAAACATACTAGGCAACTTCTCACTGGATCCACTAACTATTCAATGGTTCCAGTCCTATCTAAATAATAGGCAACAGGCAGTACTATGGGAAAACAACTTGTCTTCCCACTTACCAATTGCCCTCGGAGTCCCTCAAGGCTCCATTCTAGGTCCTCTCCTCTTTTCTATTTTTACTAATGACCTACACACTGCTCTACCTCAAGCCACCTGTATCCAATATACAGATGACTCTACACTCATATGCTCAGCCTCCTCACTTTCACAACTGAATTCCCTAACCCAAGACACATTTAACACAGTAGAGAATTGGCTCCTTCAGCGATGTCTCATCCTAAATCCTAAAAAAACAAAAATGCTACTATTTACTCCCAGCCGCAGAGCCCCCCCACTACATTTCACAATCACATCTAGCAATGGCACAACCATATCTCCAGACTCTACTACAAAACTACTTGGAGTACTAATTGACAACCACCTCACCTTTGAACCACATATAAACAACACTATAAAAACAGTAAACAAAAAACTGGGCTCCCTTTATAGGATAAAACCCTTTCTTACCCCACTAGCAAGGACCACTATTTCCAGGACCCACCTTATCTCAACCCTGCTATATGCTTCCCCAATCTATACCAATCTATGTAAAAACAATCTGAACAAGCTGGCCAGCTCCTACAATAATATTGCCAGATTTGCAACTGATTCTACCTATAGAATCCATCATTGTAACAATCTTAATCAACTAGGATGGCTAGAATTACCAAATCTTATCCTATCAAACCAGCTTACTATTGCCTATAAGATACTGTTCCATCCTACATCTACTCCAATACTAACCAATCTAATCGCCCCCTACAATAACCTTAAAACCCTGCACTCTTCAAATAAAATAATGGTAAAGATATGCAAAACCAATAACCTGGCTAGAGATTCTTTATACTCTAACACAGTGGGGAAAACCTGGAACTCCCTCCCTACTGATCTTACCTCCCTACCTTCTACTACCTTATTTAAATCCAAGCTCAAACCATACCTTAAATCACACTGGCTATGCCCCTGTGCAATCTCAGACTAACTTCCGCCACTATCTCCTGACCCTATTCTTCTCAATCACACAAAACTAGATAATCCTTTCTATTGACATCCTTGTCTGTAAAACCAACTGAAAGTTCTTACAGTGCTCAATGTTTCCTACCTATTGTATGTATATCCATACATGATTTGTTAGCCTAGAATACTCTTCCTTAATCATAAGCTAAAATGTATTTACTAGTATTCTCTTAGCTAAAATGTATTTACTAGTTAATTTGTTAAATCTTGTAATGTACTTATGTTATCGTGATCTTTTTCTTGAATGTGGAGCTTTTCTCCACGGGCCTCTACTGAAAATGGACATGTATCCAGTTGGACTAGCCCGGTTAACAAATGTAAAATAAATAATAAAATAAAATAAAAATGATATCCAGCATGTAAATAGGAAAATCATATTATTCCCTAACACATTCCTCCAGATATCTACCAATTCCACCCCTCCCTATTCCACTATCAATATCTTCTGGCACACCCCTAGAATTATGTCACACCATGTAGCCAGTCTCTTTGTAATGTCCAGTACCATATTGAAATCTTCCCAACAGCAACCTTTTAACCTCCTGTCTCAAACATCTAAACATATTAAAATCATTTTGCAACAATTCCCCTTTGTCCTCATTTAGTCTGTAATATGACCCCATATCCAAACCATATCCATTATTTTCCTTCTTTCACCCAGTCCCAGTCTCTGTTAACTTATACCTCTACAGATAACTACCATAGAATATGTAAAACTTTGTATTTCCCACATACTAACACACACAATAATTTTTTAATTTAACAAAATAAGCATCTCATGCTAAATGCCCACTGGGAATATTATAAACAACATAATGCTAAGAACTTAACACTATACTTCATTTTTTATTGAACAGTCTCTGTAATAATAACACACACCCCTTCACCACTCTCAGATGCTATTAAATTGCTGTAAATCACCAAGTATAATTGAACAAAAATAAGTTAAACAATCTGGTATGCCGATTATAGTCAGTGAAACTGGATTACATCTTTGGTCACTGAGATTTTGTCCAGTATTCTTGCACCCTTCTTTTTGCAGACAAATGAAAAACATGCTTACCTCAATGCACTTCTGTATAATATAGCTGTTCTGAACACAGTCTGTTATCCATATTCTAAATACAACCCGTAATCCATGTTGTAAGTATTTCCTTCCTCAATATGCCTGCAGCCAGTAGGAGAGAGAATGAATCCCAAAGAATTTCCAACTCATTTCTGGCAGATACTCCCAACACAGGCACCTTTCTGTTCCCACATCATACCTACATCACCTACTGCTGGCTTCTCCACTTACAAGGCCATAGTAGCTCTTCCAAACCCACTTCATAATTGATTTACTTTCTTTTGCTCTTTAATCCTCACATTGCTTTCTTCTCAGATCTGCTCACCTACTATGTCTAACTCATACAACATAATAGGATGACATTTTTCTTTTCAGCCCATGATCCTGCAAAGGGAAGTGATCTATTTACTCTTAAACCTGTAGAATGTCATTCCCTCGACTAGACTTACCACTTTGCCCATTCCACTGTGCTGTTCTACTCAATGGTACTCTGTAGAAATGCACTTTGGTGAGTATGTATTCCATTTCCTTGAATGTCTTTTTAGTGATGCAACAGCTGCTTCTGTAAATGATGCACTTTATTATTTGGTACTGTTAACTGCTGACTTTAAAACTTTATTCAACTACCAGACTTCCACAGATACCACATGACCATATCCCTATTCAAATCTTCCATGTGGGATACATTTTGTCCAAATTAGGATCCATGCGGACATCTTATCTTTCTATTTCACAGGAAATAGTCCCACAGATAATGCACTTTTGCTGACCATTCTGTCCACATACAGCCTCTCTTTCTCCAGATCTTTTAATTATTTTTATTTTATTTATTTATTTAACATTGGGAAAGTCCATCTGGGACAAAGCCCGTTTTCACTGGAGGCCCGGGAAGAAACGCTGTAGACATGTCTTTTGAATGCGGGAGGAAACCAGAGCACCCAGAGAAAACCCATGCAAATGCAGGGAGGACATGCAGACTCTTCACAGAAGGGACCCCAGCCAAGAACAGAACTAGAGAACCTTTTGCTGTGAGGCAACAATGCAAACCACTGCACCACTACGCTGTCCAAAATCACTTTCAAGCTTGCCAGAAATAAGCAAAACATTCTAGGCTGCCATTACAACACCAGCTCAATCTTATCCTCTCTCTCTTTACTGCACTAATTTCTCATTTTCTGAATTTAAGCATTCAAAAATTAAAATTTGACCTATATATCTGACAACTATAACTGATTTTACAATTTTCTCCCCTGCGTCTTTGCCTGAAAATGGGCATTTTTTGGCCCATTCCGACTTTGCTGGTAAACAAATGTCAGATGAATAATAAAGAGAGAGAGAAAGGAACAAAAGAAAACAGACTAAAAAACCCTGTAAAATCATTGATAGTCATCAGATATATGGGTCAGATATATTTTAAATATCTGTAATTGATTTTTCATAAATTGCTAAATCACAAAGTATCATGTTAACTCTGCCTTTTCATTTTTGTTCAGATGTTTCAACCTTTTCAGTAACTCAGTCAGTCTCTCATCATGTTCTTTCTTAAGCTGACCCCATATTAATATGTCAACAGTAAAGTTATAAATAGCCCCATATGTTCATAGATAAGCATGAGAATGGCTGTCCTTGAGGGCCATTTTAATGTCCATTTTTGTGTTCAAATTAACTTATCCCATTTGTTTAGAGACTGGCCTTACACATCTCATGGTCAATAACCTTAATGTATATAACTGGGATCATACCACAGATAATTTGAGGGAATAAATGCATAGGATATAATAGGAGCTGCTGCTGTCCATCAGTAGTGTGGGAGGCAGTTCTGGGGTAAATTTTCTGTTTTCCATCCATAGATCTATGAACTTTGTCTTATGGGGATAAGGAGTCTGTACCAGATCATCAGTATTCTCTGTGAGATATACCTGTGCCTTCAAACCATTCTGCTGATGTTGCAGAAAAAGTTTATATGTCTCTAGACTGAGAATTTCTGTTGCCATTTGATGTGCTGATGTTCAGTAAATCCATCAGTATTAGGTCAGAAGACGCTTTGTATGCCAGGCACATGTCACCTCTTATCAATCTGTAGGACACCGAGTATAGTTACAGGTGTTTGAGTTGATCCATGTAAAACATGTTGTTTAGGCCTTGTATCTCTGTGGGCATTCCAGATGTTGAATGCATCTGGACAGATATATGCCTAAGGGGGCATTATAGTTAATGGCTGGCCTAAGGAAGGCTGAGTAAATCGGGACAATGAGTTCCCTAGATCTAGACACAATCCATTTGTTTATAAGCTGTTCAGTATAGGGGGACTTTCATACAAGAATGGGCATACTGTATGATGGTCAAAAGTTAGGTCACTGTCCACATAAGTTCCCAAATCCTGAGCAACTGGGTCAGCTTTGTTAAAGTGGTAGTTCTCTGGGATACATTACTTCCCAAAGGATACAATAATGCATTTTTTGACATTTAGTTTCAGGCCGTGGTTCGGAAACTAGTTATATATTTGGGATAAACCTTCTTGCAGGATGTTAAAGTAATTTGGAAATTCAATGCTTGTTCCTAGCTTGCAGTCATCTGCAAACCTAGTCAGCCAAAGCCTTCTGGTATTTGTTTTGCTTCAGAAAAGTAGATGCCAGACAGGATAGGCCCCAGCACTGAATCCAGGGAGACTCCACTAGTGACTAGCCCCTTTTTGGAGGTAACTTCCCCTATTTTGATTTGCTGCATCTTATTTATGAGCCAGTTGGCAACCCAGTGGGTGAAATTGGAATTTATTCCCAGTTGATTTAGATTTTCTTCGTTGCCCAGTGGAGAATTGTGTCAAAAGCTTTGGCAAGGTTGGGGTATGTGGTATATCTCATTTTTGCCTTCATCCATTGCTTTGTTGACCTTTTCAAAACAATCCAACAGGTTGAGTAAGCATAACCTGCCCTTAACGAATCCAAACTGAGACAGCTCCAGTTTTTGGAGGCTCCCTATGTCTTGTCTTTTTTGATTTCTCCCAGTCTTTTGAGATTCTAACACCATGACGAGAATGGACTCCATTCCTAAGTCAAAGTATGATAAAAGTTCATGAAATTAGTATTATTTTAATCTTTGATGTTAGCCAGAAGTGTTCTTTGCAGCATCTGCAGTGTGCCCAGCAATGACTCCTTCTGCAATTCATATGGAATTACAAGTATCGGTAATAAATTTAAGTATGATTGTAAATTCTTTTTTTATAATACTCAATTTCCTACTACTACTGGAACTGGCTAAGCATCTTTCCTCCACGTTGCCCTCATTTCTGCCTGCTTACAAAGGCATGCATCTGAAATGTTTCTCCCGTGCCTCCGCTGAAAAATGGCTTTGTTCCAAGTCTGACTTTCCCAGTAAATAAATGTTAAATAAATAAATAAATAAAAATAAAAAATAAAAAATTCCTTATATTATATGACTTTATATCTCTCTGTATGTAAGACACTGTAGTCACTGGGTGTAGCAATTTCAATGATCAATGCTACTTTTGTCTTCTTTTCATGGTCTACCATATCTGATTTTTGGCACATACAGTTAATGTCTGATTTTTATCTACTTCTGGTTTGATTGTTTTTACTTGTTGCTTATTACATATGAAGTTATCTGGAAGGTTTTGCCAAACAGCAAAATGCTGCATTTTTGACATTAATGTCAGTATCATTTCTACTGCATGTGCAATGTTAAGTGCTACTCAAAGTTTGGTGTAGCCATCCAGGTTTAGGAAGCTATCTTACACTTGGTTAAGTGCAGTTTCAGTAAGCATCTCTGCTATGGAGGGACCTTCCTTGCAGACTGGGACTACACACTGCTTCCAGATATCAGGGCATAGCCAATTTAATGCTCTATTAAGAATATGCATAAAATACTATACTTGGCTATTTTGGTGTCTGATCTTATCCCATGGAACTGATAATTCTGACTGTATTGAAGATACCAATGACCATTTCAGATGTCATTTTGGGTGGGATTATGCTGAAGGGAGGAGGAGTGGATAGAGTTTCCCTGTTTGGTCAAAATATGCTGCATATCATTATGTGAGTGTGCTAGCTATTTCTGTGTGATCTTCTGTTGTGATTAATATTTATTCTTGCACAAAACATTCCCTTTTCTTCCCCAGCAATTTTTGTCTGTGGATTTAGAATGCTTTATTATTATTATCACCCATTCTGATGCCAAATCTTCCCTAAAATTAAGATTTGATTCTTTTGATTGCTTTATTCATTTTTTTCCTTTGATGGAGTTGATGATGGAGTTGATCTTAAAATCGTTGCATTGTTTAGCCACCCAATGTAACACTTTCTTTATCAATTCCATAAGTAAACTTACATCATCCTTCACCTCCCATTCGGCTTCCCCACCCTTATTTCCATCTATCCCTTCCTCCCCTAGCATCTTCTGCTCCCAAACTAATCCTTTCTCCTTCAACCCAATTCCTGCAGCCACCATAAAAAAAACTTTTCCTACACCGAAACCCGGCTCCAGTGCTCCTGATGATATACCTTCATATTTCTTAAAAGTTGCCACAGAAGGCATAGCTCTTCCCATCTGCATTCTTATAAATCGATCTAATGCTGATTGTCAAGTTCCCCAGCTCTGGAAAAAGGCCTTTATTATTCCACTCCATAAAGGTGGTAATAACAATAATATAACAAACTTTCGACCTATCTCTATCTTATCCCCCATTTCTAAACTTCTCGAAAAATGCATCCATCTACAGCCTCTACCTTACCTCATAAACAACCAGCTTCTAATCCTTACACAACGTGGTTTTAGACCTGGCCACAGCACAACCTCAGCTCTCCTCTCCTTCCTTGAAACAATTAATAAGGCCCGTGACACTGGCCACATCGTGTACACTCTCCTCCTTGACCTCTCTAAGGCATTTGACACTATCTCTCATAACCTACTTTTCACTAAACTCTCCAAACGAAATCATTCCCACTCCTTTATTAACTGGTTTATCAGTTACCTCTCAAACAGGCAGCAAGTAGTCAGATGGGAAAAAGCCACCTCCCCTTTTCTCAATATTCCCACAGGTGCCCCCCAGAGTTCAATTTTAGGCCTCCTTCAATTCAATATATTCATAAATTATTTCTACCAAGCCATCCCAAATACCAACCTTGTCCAATATGCTGACAATTCAACAATAATCTGCTCTGCCTCTTCTATACCCCCCCTAGTTAAATTAACCCAAGATGCCTTCTCCTCCACTGAGCAATGGGTGATGGACAGCCATCTAGCACTCAATGCTAGTAAAACTAAACTCATGATATTTACTGCTTCCAAAACCACCACCCTAGATAAAACCTCATTCTCAGTCACCAGTCAAAATAATAATACTCTCAAAATAGCCTCTAATGCTAAACTACTATGAGTCCTGATCAATGACCAGCTAAAGTTTGATAATCATCTACAAGTAAATATCAGAAAACCCCACAAAAAATAGGCATGCTTTACCATCACAACCATTACATCTCTCCCTCCACTAGGCTCACCCTCATCAACACTTACCCTATCCCATCCCTCCTATACAGTGCCTCTATCCTTACTAACCTGCCATCCTCCCTCAAGACTAAACTCTCCTTTTGCTATAATAAAATAACAAAATTTGCAACCAGCCATAGATCCACTTCCCATCACTGTACTACCCTGCACCAACTGAATTGGCTTGAGCTATCCAATTACTTTATCTATATTTAACTTGTCCAAGCACACAAACTTATTTTCACCCCTTCTCTCTGTCTGTCTCTTGCCACCACCTTTAAAATGCACCAGCCAAATAGACTTTTGAGATCTGATTCCCAAAATCTAATTGAACTGCATAAACTTGCCCATCCACCAGGCAAACATCTAATATCCTTCTCTCTAGCACATCATTGGAATTCCCTCCCACCCTCATCCGCACCACCAGCAGCCTCTCTTCTTTCAAAACCTTACTTCACACACACCTAACTTCACTATGGGAATGCTCTTAATCCAACCCCACATAATCTCCCTATACTATAGCTACTCTCTATAAACTATAATTCATAATAGCCTCTCATTGTTTTGCACCCCTAATAAACTCTAGGAATTAGCATAACTCCTAGAATTGTGCAATTCAGTAGCCTAGAAATTAACTGCATGAATTAGAATAACTGTTAAAAAGTTTAAACTGTTTCTGTTATTGCATTGTGCTAATATGTTAAACTGTTAAACACTTTGTTTGTAAATATTACTCTTATTGCACTGTACTAATATGTGCACTCAACTAATATGTGTTTTTCTATTTGTTTAATTTTGCTTTATTTGTGCACATTACATTTCTCTAATAACTTATTCTTATGTTGTCTGTAATTTGCAATTTTCTGGAGCTTTTCTCCCCGGGACTCCACTGAAAGCAGGCTCCTCATGGTCCAATGTACTATCCTGACAAACAAATAAATAAAAAAAAATGCAGTACTTTTTTGTACTTCTATCTTTGCTTTACTAGTGTAATGATTTTCCACATCAACCAGTTAGGTTTACTTGGGGATATTTTGCTATATGTATGCCTCAGACAGATGAATTTTTCAGTGTAATTTTGTATGTGCCATAGATTAACATGAACAGCTCACCAATACTCTGCAAGAAGGGGGAATAGTATTGGTCTCAAGTAATTGACATTAGGTAATTGTTCAGGGCAGCAGAGTATCCAGCATACTTGCTATTAGGTTTAATTTGTAGCATAAGATTATCTTGGCATCATGGACAGTGCAACAAAGAGTGTGGCAATATTTAGCTTAGCACACCTGGTAGGCGTATTGATAGGGTGCTATCCAATATGGTTCCAACCATTGTTTATACATTTACCATCTGTTTACAACTATTAATGTTAGTGAAGTCTATTTTTCTACTCAATGGAGGGATAGTTAAGGTCATTGATTAGAAAACTATTTAAGGTTGTAAGTTTTACAAAATCAATCCTGTTTTTGAAGGAACATGAACTGCATTCAATAACATATCACATAAATGTAGTTTGCTTTATTGTAGAATACGTGTAGAGTGCCTATGACTTCTATCTATAGCCTGCTTTGCAAAGATATGACTAACTACTTGGCTTAGTGGGTCAAAGTGACTGAAAAAGTTCTTACCAGGTATTTGTCTTTAAATCATATTTATGTGATAACACTACCCCAATTACTTCACAGGAAATGTAAGCTTCTAGGCATTTTTTAGACTATGAATATTGATAAGCTCCACTTTCATCTTAGTGTAATACATGGCTTAGTTGGGATGTCAATCAATTTGGAACTGCCTAAAAAAAAAAGCAGTGTGGGAAGAAAAATGTTCGTTAAACACCCTAATCTCTTCTGATGATACATGTATTCCATTCCTTGCAAAGTATATCTGGGCATGACATAGTTCTTCCCAAGCAGACCCAGGAAGTTAGAACTGGGAAGTCCACCTCTACAAAGAGGCCAGTCACAAGTAGAGTCCCTCAGGGATAAGTCCTTGGACCACTCCTTTTTGTAATTTACTTCACAGAAATCAAGGCCAATGTCAGTGGTCTCTGGCCAACTAAATTTGCAGATGATTGCAAATTAGGAACTGTCATTGAATCTCACACTGACACAAATGTTTTCCAGGAGGGACTGACACAGACAAACAACTGGTATCAGAGCCATAGACTAAAACTAAATGCCAAGAAATGCATAATAGTATACTTTGGGAAGTCATCCCATCCATGGTAAATATCATATTGACAACACACCCCTTAGAGATGACCCAGTAGTCAGGGACTTAGGGACTCACATAGATAGTAATTTAGCCTTTTATCATTGTGTGTCTGCAGTGGTGAGGAAATCATTCTGTGTTGCGCAACTTATAAACAAATGTCACAAACTCCTTAAAATAGACAGTGGGGCGCATGCCTGTTTTACTTATAACTGTCATCAATTGATAAGATATTTTAGAGTTTTCCAGATCATAGTGTTTCTTTTACTAGCTTTCCTGTCTAGCTTAGTTAATTGTTAACCAGGCATTGTCTTGCAGATGGCATTTCCCACTACCATAGTACAGTAACTATGCATGTTTGCTTTACTGTAATCTGTTAGAGAACTATGTGATATGCTGTGTGTGTATGAATTGAGGTTCTGCTTTAATTAAGTTTATAGTATGTACACTGAGAAATTTGAATATTATTTTATAAGAATATTACAGCCACTTGATGCCCAGCTCTTTGAATTCTACTGACTTTCAGCTGGGGCTTGAATGGTTGTAAGACCAAAAAAGTGCTGGAACTCAAATGTCAGTTTAGAGATGCAACTGCTGCAATGGTCAGATTCAATCATATGGTCACTGCTGAACAGGTAATTGGGGAAGGGGAATGGAAAGGGTACTTTAGGTTTAGGGAGCAAAGGGAGATTTTAGGTTAACTGTAAGGATTGAAATGTTAGGGTTAGGGAAGGTAGGGAGATTTTAGGTTTAGGAAGCAACTGGGGAGATGGAGGCTAGGGTTAGGGAGAGGAGAGGTATTTTAGGTTTAGTGAGAGATCACAAGTTAGTAGACGGTGACGTTTAAGGAGGGGATACAAATTTTAGGGTTATGGAGCAATCAAACAGTAACAGAAAGCTATGGTTAGGGAAGGAAGGGGGATTTTATGTTTAAGGAGCTTTTCAGATGTTAGGGTTAGGGAGCAGAAGTGGGTTTTAGCTGCATGGATTGATCAGGAGTTGGTTTAAGGAACGGGTAAGAGTTTTTGGGTTAGAGTCAGGGCTCAGGGAGGGATAGTTAGCCTTTGCTAATTTAAGGGAATAGAGTCAGTGAGACTTAGGGAACTTACCAACATGACTGAGTGGCAGCAAAGAGATGTGTCAAGGGCTAATGGTACATGTGGGCTTGTAGTAAACCCTTATTTTATTGTAATTTGAAAGACATGCCCCAGGATTCAGCAAGTTCTGCATGGCATGCAGGAATAGTGCAGGAGCTGCTGTAGGCAATATGGCCGCCATGCAATCCAGAATAAGCTCCCGGGATGAGCACAAGCGCTCCTGCACTATTCCTGCACAGACACAGCTGCTGTATGCAAATTACCCCATTTGCAGGTAAAAACCATGCAAATGATGTGAATTTGTGATCCAGGAAGCTGGCAGCTGGCCGAGCAGGACTAGTGTAGTCTGCAGAAATGTACTTGGTTAGTAAGCAAGTACATTTCTGCAAACTACAAAGCGGAGCCATGACAGCTCCAAATAAAAGGTGTATATAATGTGGAAAGCATGCCAATGGCCAAATATATGGCCACTGGCATAGAAAACAGTTGCAAAAATAAAAAAATAACATAGACGATTTTGGCTGTTTAAGCATAGGGCAGCTGTGCGCAAATGGGATTGGGCCAAAAATAAAAAAAAAACTTGAAATAAGCATTCTATCCAAAATCACAATTTTGCCATTATATTCAATGGCAGGCAGAATACAACATGGCCAGTGAATAGTGGTTGCTAAGGGGGAAGGCTGAGTGTGGGACTTGTTACTAGGAATTAGCAGGCAATCCTATGCAAATGAGGGGAATGATACTGAATCCTAGATTCCCCCGTCATGGCTAGCCTGCACCCAACCGTGTTGGTGCAGGAAGACCATGGTACAAGCCTAAGAGTTGGCTGACATCATAGAGGAGTCTATCAGGCATACTGTAAGCTTATTGTAGCCCTGTGCAAGGGTGTATGTCTGAGGCTGCCTAGCACTCTTTACATTGCCTATATGGGTCTGCGCACCACGCACCATGTTTTAAAGGAGAAAAAAAAGTAAACCAGGAAATAGCAGCTCCATGCACATCTGAGCACTGTGTTTGCAAGGCACGCCCCTGGGGTTAAACAGGAAGGCAATGGGAAGGGAAAACAGCAGTAGGAAGATAATTAAGGAGAACTAGCATAGCTGGCAGGTGAAATGTATCAGAATCAGCCAATTACACAGGCAGCATCCCAGCCCAGCACACCACTATAAACTATGCAAACACCTTTCCCTCTAGTTTTTCCCACAAACTCTATACCACCAGTGTACACAAGCGAGGAAATTTTACCAAACAAAAGCAACAAAGTGATAGGGGCTGCAGCAGCTATCATAAATCAACATGTGAAAGAGGCTGAGGGTGGTGAGGATGAGAATGCTGATGACCAACCCACAGTGAGGAGAAGGAGATGAGTGTACAGACCCAGGGTAACCTACCAGGGACTACATGAGCTGAAGATAGTGGAGCACTATAGGGTGGACAGGGACCTCCTACAGCAAATTGTTGAGCTATGCTGGCCACACCTCACACACAGAACCAACAGAGGGGAACCCATCCCAGTGGATACCAAGGTATGTGTAGGCCTAAGAATACTAGCCACTGGTACCTTCCAAAGGCCAACTGGGGATATCACGGGGATCCCACAGGCATCAGCATCCAGGGTACTCCACCAGTTCCTGGATGCCATGTCAGCACATGCCAGTGAGCAAGTATATTTCCACAACAGCCATGAGACATTGGCCAACTATATGAGTCTCTTCCACCAAATAGCAGAATACCCTGAGGTAGTGGGTGCTATAGACTGCATGCACATATGCATCAAAGCACTACCTGGTGAGTGGGATAGCGTCTACATCAACTGCAACAGCTTCCCCTCCATCAACTACCAGGTTGTGTGCAATGCCCAGGTCATTATAATGAATGTGTGTGCTGCCTGCCCTGGAAGCTATCACGACTCCCACATCTGGCATCTGATGCAGCTGTACCAGAGATTTGCCAGTGGGGACATCCCTTACGGCCACCTATTGGGGGAATGCCAGTTACACACTGGTGCCATGGCTGATGACACCCATCTGAAATGCACACACACACCTGAAAAAGAACTCCATAGTGAGGCACACGCACAGACCAGAATCATAATAGAGCATGTGTTTGGGATGCTCAAGTCATGGTTCCCATGCCAGGACACATCTGGTGGAGCCTTGCAGTACTCACCAGCTACATGTACCCAAATTGTCATTGTATGTGCCATGCTACACAATATGATCCTGCGGAAACAGCTGCAGCAGGAACAGCACGGGGCAGGGCCGCACAGCCCCCACCATTGCCAAGATCTTCACAGGCACAGAGTGACTCAGAGGAAGAACAACCTGAGCCTGCCCCAGTAGGCAGAAAGAGGCACGCCCAGTATGCCCATGTCATGACAAAGAGGCAATAAATAGCACATACACTGACATGGTAGGGACCCAGGGAATGACACCTCTCTCTGACTCGCACATACAGTAAAATGGATGCCAAACATAACACTACCTGTGCTTAACCATGTATAGGGAGTGTACTATGTGCATCCAATATAGTCAGCCCTCCAGCACCATCCTCAGTACTGGCACAGCCACAAGGTAAGTCACTCTCCCTATCAATTTCCAAATGGAGTAGTATGTGTTGTTACTTCTATCTATGGTATGGATGTGAACATGCAAGGGAATCGGGTGGCTGAAAGGGATGCCAGCAGATAGTAGACATGTATAGTGGCAGCATGAGATCTGTAACAAATACTGGTGTCACCATAGTAGCCAGTACTAGACAAGGTGACAAAACTCACTGCAGGAAATATGCTGGGCCACATGTGTGTCAATAGGATACACACAAACCAGTCAGGGAGGCCCACATACCCAACAACAGTCTCAGCCAGCAGGACAGGCATAGACAAATAAAAACAAAGGCTGTGCTAAGGCCTCTGATTGATGGCTATGGAGAACACCCCCCCACCAGACCTACACAGACAGACTACAAAAGGTCAGGCAGTGGGATGTTAGTTCTGAAGTGTAAGAAGTCTGAAACTGAAATGGAGGTCAATCAAACTTAAGACCTGTAGTACACTGATATGCCTCTAGTCAGCATGATAGATCAGAATACAGAATGAAATGAAGTACCTGAAATACCAGTACAGTCATAGCAAATGTGTACAAGTGTCAGGTGTGCCCCCCCATCCTATGTAGAAATGCAGTAACAGTCAGGTATGCCACCCTCAATCCTATGTAGAAATGTAGTAACATGTATGTGTAGGTATAATAACAGTGGAGCACAGATTATCTGAGCTTGCCAAGGTAGCAGGATAGATTGTAGTATGTGTACAATATGCAGGGCTGCGTGTGTTAGGTCGGTGTGTGTGTGTTGTATATTTTGTGAGAGTGGTCAATATGCATGCATGGTGAGGTTTGTCCTGGTGGCCATTGGCTAGTACTGCCAATGACAGGGCCAAGTTCTCACAGCTGTAGTGCCAAAAACAATGCTTCCCAGCAAAACAGATTCCAGCAGTAAGCCATAGTAAATGTATGGAAGTAATATGTGTCACCATCTGAAAGATGGACATGGCCTGAATGTGGGCCCAGACATACAAGCCGTACACAGGGGGAAGTACCCCAGACAGACAGTGTATAATATGTAACTGTCAAATGGGCACACACTTGGAATTGTGCACACAGGTTAGCAGCACATTAGTTGGGCTTGTAGTAGGGAACACCGATGTTGTCTGCCCAAACAATGGCAGACCACAAAGGTCACAGGTATGATGTTTTGAGAAACAGTTGATGTCCCTGCACAGGCCAGCATAAGAGGAATGCCCCATGCATATCTGTGAGTCAAATGCAAGTAGTGTCCATAGCGCACATGCACCCAGCTCACCCCACCATCACCCACATGTACCTCTCCTGTCTTAGCCCTGCTGTTGGGAATGAGTACAATATGACCCCCACCTCTGTATGGCAATAGCCAAAGAATGCAGCATGCAGAACAGGTGTGCCATGCAGATGTGTCCCTAGCTGTAAACAGCACCCTGCCAGCATCCACACCACTGGATCAATAATGACAGACATTATTGGCATTAACACCTTGCACACCTACCCTGTCACCCCAGGGGAATATAGTGTAATGCAGTCTGGGACTGTAGGAGTGACACAATGCGATGGCCTGCTACAGCTGGCCTGCATCATAACCAAATGGCCTACAGTCCTCTGCCAAAGGCCTGTGTCTCACCCATACTCTCAATGTATGTTATGTCAATTTCTACCAAATAACAACATAACACAGTCCACAGAACCCAAATGCAAGGCCATGTGGACAAATCCCAGTAACATGTCCACCATGTCCTACTGCATAAACTGTGGACCAACACCAAATTATTGCTGGAATGAGGTGATAACTATAGGGAAAATATCAGATAATGTTTGCATAATGTTTGGAAGAGGATAGAATAATAGAGGGGGGAGGGAGCATGGGCAGCATGGATTGTGTGAAATCCGAAACTCAGCTGTGTGCACATACTATCCCTGCCTACAAACACAGGAATGGATGGCTACAGACCAGCTTGTAAACCACAATGTGAAGGGCTAATGTCCAGAATTATGACCCCTGCCTCTGGGTAACCTATGTGAATCTGTACAGCTCTGAGGTATGGCCACATCAGGATATGGCCATACTGTCACATTGATGGATGTACAAGCATGGAATCCTAAGCCACCACTGTACCAAGGTGTTGAACCATTTACACAGACCTAGCAGCAAGTGTCTGCAGCTTCCCCTCCCTAATGGCATGATTGTGGAAGAATATGTAGGCTGCAGTACACAATACTGGACACAGCTGCATTCACCCTATGTTCCCCAGGACATCACTGCAAGCAAATATGTATACCTTACAGTACTTGATGACATAAAACATCACAGTACATATGTCAGAATATCTCTGCTAACACCAAGACCGTGTAGCAGAAGCAGGACAGACACAATTACCTACAGTAACCCCATATTGTCAACCAATCTACAGATATCCCACAGAAACAGGTTGCTAGCTGTAGGCGTAGAACACAAAAGCCTGCACTGGAGTACAATCTACCCGGAATGGATTCACATATTCAATACAGAAAGTCATACTGGGCATGCTCCCACACTTAGAGAAATGAAGGCCATGGCAGACAACAAAATACTGAAAGTTCATACTGGGCATGCTCGCACACTTAATGAAGCCTATGTCTGGCAACAACAGTGGACTATACATAGCTGACAGTCGCAGATGTTAGTGCAGACACTCCTCAGTACACACCAGTCATGCTTTGTGTACACATTGGATAGGAATACACACATATATCCAAAGACATCACACTATAATAAGCCAAAATTACACATACATAGATATGTAGAAGAGAGTGGCAGACAGTGACAAAGAGCCTCCCATCATGAGGCCTGTCCCACCCAGCACACATCTAATTGGCTAAAACCACATGATGTGCAAATGTCAATCATCGCAGACATTAACCTCTGGTATACCTCAGCACTATAGTGTCTGTGGCGCTTGTGCTAATTGAGTAACATGACTGTACAAGTCAGTAGTCATCTAGCAGTTGTACACATGTACCTGTGAAATATAAACCTGTGTGTGCCTGAGCGTTGTGTGTCTGCCTCAAGATGAATGGGTTATGGCCCATGCACACACACTGCACTCCCCATTGCCCTACTATGGCAAGCCTGCTGATGTCTTCACCTTGAAATACACCTTTGGAGAAGCACTAACCCAGCAATCTCCATGGTGTGTCCTATAACTGCGTAATGCTGCAGTGTGATGTACTTGTTTGGTAGGAGTTTTAATTCCAGACATGGCAACTGTGTGTCTGTGTAGGGATAAATGGTTTCGGGGCCATTCACACTCACTACAGTTTCAAATGCCCTACTTTGGCAGCATTGCTGATGTCATTCATTTTGAAATACACTTTGGGAAAGGAGTAGTCCAGTAATCTCTTTGGTGTGTCCTATAACTGCGTAATGCTGTAATGTGATGTACTACTTAGATAGGGGTTCTATTCCCAGACATGGCAACTGTAGAGCTTTGTGTGTATGTGTGTTTATCTGTGTAGTGAGCAATGCATTTGAGGCCATTCACAGTCACTACAACCTCCATTGCCCTACTTTGGCAAGCCTGTTGATGTCATTCACTTTGAAATACACCTTTGGGAAAGGAGTAGCCCAGTAATCTCCTTGGCGCATGCTATAACTGTGTAATGCTGTAGTGTTATATAGTAGTTAGGTAGGAGTTCTATTCCCAGACATGGCAAGTGTAAATATTTGGGTGTGCGTTTGTCTCTGTAGACATCAGTACTTTTGTGGCCAGTCATACACACTACAGTTTCAAATGCCCTACTTTGGCAGGGCTGCTGATGTCATTCACTTTGAAATTCACCTTTGGGAAAAAGAGTAGCCCAGTAATCTCAGTGGTGTGTGCTATAACTGTGTAATGCTGTAGTGTGATGTACTAGTTAGATAGGAGTTCTAATCACAGACATGGCAACTGTATAACTTTGTGTGTGTGTGTGTGTGTGTGTGTGTGTGTGTGTGTGTGTGTGTGTGTGTGTGTGTGTGTGTGTGTATGTCATACGTATCATGTGTGGAGGTAGCTGTCAGAATGTTACAACAGGACTCATTGTTGAGGGGGTTTTGCAAATTTCTTATATGGTGGGCCTATGATATGTCACAATGCCCACCTTAAAGGAATAACAGATGTCAAACAGCAGAGAGGCTGGGATAGACAATCCATAACCCTACATGTGACATCAGGGCTTGGCGAACAATATAGGCAACCCTTGTATTACCCAGAGAACATTCTCCACCCATGTCTCATACACAAACACACGCTGCTAGGCAACAACCACTATGTTGGTAATTCCCTGCTTATTACCCACCAATAGTAACCATGGTGTGATTGCAGTGGACTACAGAGTGCATGGCACCCTCTCCCATCCCTACAACATGCAGCCCATTGCATACAGTGCTCCTTCACTATGTTCCCCACTGGATGCCTGCAACAACTGTAGAGCCAGAAAATGTGACCCACAAAGGGCATACCATACCCTATGCACATGCCCTGTATGGACAGATGCCACTCACACCAGGGAATACCTGTATCATGCTGTCAATTTAGGTGTAGGGACAACCTGGTGTCCATTGCCAGTTCTCACCACATGAGGCCAGGAATGGCACATCTGATGATAACAGTCTGTCCACACAACATGCCCCAGACACCCCAGGTACACTTCCACATGTCACAGAACATGCATGTGGGACATGTGCACATCCCAGAGACCATCCATGTCATGGAATATAGAACACATACATGGCAAGCATTGCACAGCACTGGCCACCCACAATAGTAACCCAGATGACTGGATGGTGAATACAATACCCACCTGTGTGGGCCAATCCAGACACTACACCCCTGAGCAACACTGCAGACCATTGTCATGTGGCCTGATGCCAAGGTATACCCATTACCTAGCCTTGTACAGCCTTCTGGCACAGTCAACCACTACACGCCTGTGAAGCAATGCACCCATGCATATCAGTACTGGCAAACCTGTGTGTGTGTGTGTGTGTGTGTGTGTGTGTGTGTGTGTGTGTGTGTGTGTGTGTGTGTGTGTGTGTGTGTGTGGAGTATAATGATTTGGACACCATTCACACCCACTATACCTCCCATTGGCCTACTGAAGCATGCCTTCTGATGTCAGACACCTTGACATACCCTTTGCCCATATATCATCCTGATAACCCCTGTGGTGTATGATATACCTGCATATTACTGTATTGTGGCAAACTAGCTAGTTAGGAAGTTTAATCCTGACCCTGCCAATGGTGATAATGTGTGTGTGTCCCTGAGAGAGTGTGGCTGTGTCGACCTTGACACCTGTTCATGTGGACATGCATGTGTACTACACTTGCCTTATCTCTCCTTTATCACTGTTGCAGATGTCACACACCATTGAATATACCTTTGGACAATGCCCAAACATGTAAGCTCTGTAGCACATGCAATAAGTGCATAGACATGTGATAGCAATACGTAGGCAGGGGGTTGGAACCATGTACTGGTAAGTGTGTTTCACAAACATGCTTAGGTTTTACTCTCCCACCCCCTCCCTGTCTTACTTTGTCTCTGTCTGTCTCTTTCACTCCCTCTCTGGTGGATGTGGAGAAGTACACCTGCTTTGCTTAGGCAGCAGCTTGTGCTTTGTAAGTGATGCTCATAATCAGCTGATGGCCTCTGCACAAATTGCAGTCTACAACTAGCTGATTGCATGTGGAACAGCTGTGGTAACATTCCCATAGCCAATTGCATGTAGACACACTCCTATAACTAGGAACATCATGTGGGTGTTGGCCCTTTTCATTCACTGTGAGCAAGACTTCGTGTCAGTGTTTGGCAAACAGCATCACAGATGGTAGTGGGATATACCTCTAACAACATACCCTGTGGAGACAGGCCAACAAACAGGAGAGGGATGTTCCAGACATGACTACAAAATGTAAGTGTTGCTCTTCTGCATTTGGAGTACTGTTGGTTTAACAGGGTTTGTGTGGATATGGCTGGTCTACATGTCATGACAGTGTTATGTGTTTGATGTAACTCCCACCTGTAGGGTTATCTGCAGTCTGGCCAGTGTTTAGAGTCTTATGTTTCTTGTATTACTCACAGATCACCTGTCTTAGAACTGCAGAAGCATAGTCTGCAGCCAGTACACGGTGACAGCCATGACAGTTACTGACTTCATATCCCTCATAGGACATATGTCACAACAAAACCTGTTACAACACTAAATGTATGAGGGTATCACAGTGACATGCCAATATTGACCGAGTGTTTGTGCCTCCAGCCACAAGTATGTCAACCTGTGTACATATGTCATGCAGTAAGAGGTGTATATGTTCAGTACATCATTATTCATTGACATCATACCTGATAACAAGCCAATCAGATATCAGACTGCTAGACATGTTATGTATAGTAGGGGTTATATTTGAGGACATAACCTGGGCATTCTGTGGTTGTGTGTACAGTAGTGGGGTCTATGTACTTATGGTGATTGTCAACAGTATGTGTATTGTGAATATGTAAATTGGCCTGTGTGCAGACTGTGGTAGATGTTATTGTTCTTGTCTTGTTCTATCTGATTTTACATGCTGCTCCAGTGTATGGTACCCTATCAGTTCACATGTTTGTAGGGCCAAACACACACGTGTCCCATACCACAGACAGGCAATGGACCACATTGTGTTGTGGCCCAGTATATGTAGGGTTAGTATGTGAGTGGCACATATGAGGATGGTGTTGATCAGACAGTCCATACAGTGTAATATTAAGCTTGTGTACCATAGGTGGCTGTGGCTGTGTTCACATTGGTTGTGGATATGCACTTTCACACAGGTGTCTGTTACTCTGTGCTGTGACATGCCTGTAGAGCCTGCTATATTTGCAGGTACATATGTATTCCCCCATAAGAAATGTAGGACACTGTTGTGGCAGTCTGCCTGTAGTTTGCACAGTGCTTTGTTACATGTCTAGCAGCTTAGTGTAATTACACAGTGTGATGTTATGTCCAGATATTTACCAGATGTACTGCTGCTGGGCCACCATAACTGTTGTGTATTTCTGACAAAGCAGTGGAATGCTATACAGATGTATGTCACTAACTACTGGGTAGTATGATGCCATGTGACCTCTGCACCACCAGTTATTATGTGTAAGGACAGACAGAAGTCTGTGAATGCATAAACTGTGTGGGCATATGTAGTCCAGTATTTACGTGATATACCATTGTACATGGCTGTTAACATCCACATTGTCAGGCTTTGTCCACAGGTCTTACACTAAGGGGATGTGTGTATACTTCTGGACTGACCAAGGTATGCCAGACTGTCCACATATATTGCTCATATCTCTGCTGACATCCACAGTATCATTACTGTGATATCAGTGGTACTGTACTATGACGACCTTAAGATGTCTGTCAGTAACTAATGGTGTACATGTCAATAGCAGATGTGACCTCCCACACACAACATGTCTGTTAAGACGACCCCTGTTACAGTAGCAACAGTCTAAATATATACCTGCTATACATACATGACATCCCCTTGCATTAAGAGGTTGAGACCATTGGTGCTGTGGTATGACTCCAGTCCATGTTCTGGACATATTGTAAACATCTCTCTCTCTCTATATATATATATATATATATATATATATATATATATATATATATATATATATATATATATATATATATATATATATATATATATATATATCCATATATCTATACAGATATATACACATATACATATCTACATACATATATGGATATATATATATATATATATATATATATATATATATATATATATATATATATATGTATATGTATATATGTTATATACCTACATATATATATATATATATATATATATATATATACACATATACACATCTATATATGTCTGCACATATACAGATATATAGATATAAATGCACATATAGTTATAGATATCTACATATATAGCAACATAAATAGATATATACATATATGATGTACACACACACACACACACACACACACACACACACAAACACACACACACACACACACACACACACACACATACATATATATATATATATATATATATATATATATATATATATATTTTTTTTTTTTGTGGGACGTAAGCGCTGCTAATGTACGGCTAAACATACAGGTGCCTACACCGGCTTCGCTTACCAATGCGCAAATGTGCTTAGCATTTATATTGCAGCAATGCCGAAACCTACTAAGCATGGCTGAGCCCTGGTAACCGGTGCTCACATTCCGGTCTGATAAAATAGCAGTGTATTGACATCTTTAATAAGCGCATGTAATGCAATGTACATAACATGCATCTATGTGCTGTCATTACAGTAGCAAGGGGTGTGAGTCTCCTGTCTGGGACATTTGAGTGTATAGGACCTGTACAACACTCTTATCCATGTGAATGTGTTACATACAAGGGTAGTATCCCTGGTTATGTGCAGTCACACTGGCATGTAGTGTATCATGACGTTACTACTGTTGACAGTGGTTTCCCAAGCAAGAGTAGATTACTAATTGTAGTACTGGGAACACACACCCCTACCTGCACAGATGGACTCTGAGTCCTCACTGTCATGGTCTTGGTGTGTGAGCTGTGTCACATTATATATTTCCTACTGGATAATGATCTGACATGTAGAAAATAACTGTAGATTACAGTCTGTATACCACATGTCAGTGATGGCTGCCTTCCTGTAGTAATGGCATACCTATCGGTGTCAGACATCTGTCTGCCAACACATTCATCCTACTGCATAGCTAGCTGGTAAGCTGATGTCTGTCAGTCCCTGTCCAGATGTGCAGAAGTCAGGTATCCACTTGGATACGTACAGGCAATCTATGCTTGACTGACACTGACATGTCTGCCCAGCTGTGTTATAACTGGCACAGATAGGACTCAACACCCTGTATGCACCACATGCTACGGATACCTCCACTACACTAACACAGTCAACAGAACATGCTTGGGTACAGGTCTCTAAGACAGACACTAACCATGTTATGTAATACATGTTGCATACATGCCAACTGGAGCACCACACCAGCCATTTCCAGGAGGCACCCAGAGGATTGGCTGATGCATGTCACTTTCACCCTGAGGGTCACCACAGTGGTGTCTGTAGATAGATGGCCTGCAGGCACATGGTGGGTGGCCTGATACCACTGTACAGACATCCCCTACACTTCCCATCTCTCCATGGACAATAGCCAGGTACACACCTATAAACACCTGCATCGATGCACCCCAGTACTGATAAATGTGTATGTGTGCATTACTGAGGATATCAGTGTCTGTGTGTTAGTAGACATGTAGTTGGGAATACCGTGAGGCCCTTCATACCCACCACACCACCCATGCAGCATTGTGGCTGCTGCTGTAACAGATATTACATGTACCTTGTTATGATCCTCTCCCTAAATGCTACCTGGGCCTTGCAGTACCAGCACACCACTGGTGTACAAATGGGTTGATAGGCATGGGATACCTACTGAGTTCTGGCAAGTGCGTGTATGTGTGCATGCATGTATATATGTAGGGTGCAGCATTCCGAGGTCACATACGCCTATTGATGTTGCTTCCCATAGGAGAGGAATGACAATGCATCACCCTACTATGCCTGTGGCATGTGCATTAGATGCACATCCCTGTAGTATCACTCTTGGGATGGACAAGGGGTTGTATTGCAGTCCTGGTCAATGTGTGATGGTGGGTATGTCAGAGTGTCATCATGGGTTCCAGTGCATACAATATTCACAGTGGGGTGTGGGTGCTGGGTATGCTGTCATTATACCATGGTTCCCTGGTACATGTCCCATGTACCACTGTATGGTGATCACTGCCACCACCAACCATACAGGTAACTAATAACAATATCCAGCCCAGTTATGCACGTGGTGTTTGCAGCCTACCTGTAAGACATTGGACACACTGACAAGGTAGTTAGCACTGATAGGCCCAGGTCTCTTGGATGTGTGTCTGACTGCTATGTGTTTGTTAATGTGTATATGATGGTATGTCACACTATGTATTGTCCATATACAACCATTACATTCCCCATTACCATACTGTACATGCCTGGGGATGTTCTGCATGGAACATGTAACCTGGAACACACCTCATTCTAAATGCTGTGTCGTGTGTGCAATTAAAGCCACACACATCAGTAGCACTACATACCTAGGTAGGGGTCTAGTCCCATTGTTGCCAAGTAAGAGTGTGTGTGTATGTGAAGGGGTCTACTTCGGGGGGGACCTAAGGGGGGGGGGGAAGGGGGGCCCCCCGGGGGGGGGCCCCCGGAAAACCCCCCCCTTTTTTAAAAAAAACCCCCCCCCCCAAAAACCCCAAAAACCCCCCCAAAAAATTTTAAAAAAAAAAATTTTCGGGGGAAAAAAATATTTTCCCCCCCCCCAAAAATTTTTTTTTCCCCTTTTTTAAAATTTTTTTTCCCCTTTTTGGGCCTTCAAAAAACCCTTTGAAAATTTAAAATTTTTTGGGGGGGGGGGGGGAAAAAAAAAAAAAAATTTTTTGGGGAAAAAAAAAAGGGGGGGGGAAAAAGGGCCGGGGGGGGGGGGTTTTTTTTGGGGGGTTTTAAATTTTTAAAAAATTTTTGGGGGAAAAAATTTTTGGGTTTTTGGTTTTGGGGGGTTTTTTTTTGGGGCCGAAAAAACCCCCGGGGGTTTTTTTATTAAAGGGGGCCCCCCCAATTTACCATTTGGTTTTTACCCAAAAAAAAATTTTTTCCCCCCCTTTAAAAATTTTTTTTTTTTTTCCCCGGGAAAAAACCCCTTTAAAAAACCCCCCGGGGGGGGGGGGGGTTTTTTTTTTAAAAAAAATTTTTCCCTTTTTGTTTTAAAAAAACCCCCAAAATTTGGGGGGGGTTTTTTCCCCCCAAAAAATTTCCCCCCAAACTTTTTTTTTTGGGGGGGTTTAGCCTTTTTGGGGGCCCCATTTTCCGGGGGGGGTTTTGGGGGTTTAAAAAAAAAACCCCCAAAAAAAAAAAACGGTTTTTTTTTTTTAAAAAAATTTGGGAAAATTTTTTTTAAAAAAAGGGTTTTAAAAAAAATTTTTCCCCCCCAAACCTTTTAAAACCCCTTTTTAAATACTTTTTTAAAAGAAAAACCCAAAATTTTTTTTTAAAAATTTTTTTAAAATAAAAATTAAATTTTTTTAAAAGGGAATTTTTTTTTTTTTAAATTTATTTTTTTTCCCCAAAATTTTTAAAAAAACCCTTTAAAATTTGGCCCTTTAAATTTTAAAAATTTTCCAAAAAAAAAAAATTTTTTTTTTTTTCCCCCCAAATTTTTAGGGAAAATTTTTTTTTTTTTTTTTAAAAAAAAAAGGGGGAAAATTTAAAAAAACCCCTTTTTTAAAAAAAAAGGTTTTTTTTTTAAAAAAAACCAAAAAAGGGGTTAAAAAAAAAAAAAAAAAAAATTTTTTTAAAAAACAAAATTTTCTTTTTTTTTTTAAATTTTTTTTCCCCAAATTTTTTTTAAAAATTTTTTTAAAATTTTTTTAAAAAACCCTTTAAACCCCTTTAAAAAAAAATTTTTTTTTTTTAAAAAAATTTTTTTTTTTAAAAATATAAAAATTTTTTTAAAAAAAAAAAAAACCCAAAGGTTTTTCCTTTTTTTAAAAAACCCTTTTTTTCCAAAATTGGGGTTTAAGGGGAAAAATTTTTAAAATAAAAAAAACCCCCCCCGGGAACCCAAAAACCAAAAAAAAAAAAAAATTTTTTTTTCCCCCCCAAAAATTTTTTTTAAAAAAAGGGAAAAATTTTCCCAAAAATTTAAAAAATTTTTTTTTTTTTTTAAAAATTTATAAAAAATTTTTTTTTAAAAATTTCCCCCCCAAAAAACAAAAAAAAAAAAAATTTTTTTTTTTTTAAAATTGGTTGGGGGAATTAAAAATTTTTTTTTTTCCCAAAAAACCCGCCCCAAAAACAAAAAAAAAATTTTTTTAAAGGGGGGGGTTTTTCAAAATTTTTTTGGGGAAAAGCCCCAAAAGCCCCCTTTTTTTTTCCCCCCCAAAAAAAATTTTTCCCCCTTTTTTTCCCCCTTTTTGGTTAATTTTTTTTTTTAAAAAAAAAAAAAAAATTTTTTTCCCCAAAAAAAACCCTTTTTAAAGGGGGAAAAAAAAAGGGGGTTTTTTTCCCTTCCAAAAATTGGGGAAAATTTAATTCCCCAAAAAATTTTAAACGGAATTTTTAAAGATTTGGAAAAAAAAAAAATTTTTGGGGGGAAAAGGGAAAAAAAAAAAAATTTTTAAATTTTTGAAATTTTCAAAAAAAAGGGGGTTTTCCCCCCTTTTTTTCCCCTTTAAAAAGGGGGTTAAAAAAAAAATTTAAAAGCCCAAAAAACAAAAACGGGGGAAAATTTTTTTTTCCCCCCCCCCAAAAAAAAAAATTACTTTTTTAAATTTTAAAAAAAAAAAGGGGTTTCCCAAAAAAGTTTTCCCCCCTTTTTTTCCCTTTTCCCCCCCAAAATAAAAAATTTTTTTTCCCAAAAAAAGGGAAAATTTTTTTAAAAAACCTCTTTTTTTGGTTTAAAAAAAAAAAATTTTTTCCGGGGGTTCCCCTTTTTTGGGGCCCAAACCCTTTTTTTAAAAAAATTTTTTAAAGGGGTTTTCTTTTCCCCCCCCCTTTTTTGGGGGGTTTTTTCCCCCAAATTTGGGTTTAAAATTTTTTTAAAAAAAATTTTTCCCGGAAAAAAAAAATTTTTTCCCCCCAAAATTTTTTTTTAAAAAAAAAAATTTTTTTTTAAAAAAACCCTTTTTAAAAAAAACCCAAAAAAAACCCCCCAAAAAAAAAAAAATTCAAAATTTTAAAAAGGGGGTTTTAAAAAAAAGGGGAAAAAAAATTAAAATTTTTTTTAAAAGGGTTTTTTGGGGGAAAAAAGGGGGGGGCCCCTTTTTAAAAAAAATTTTTTTTTTTTTCCCCAAAAAACTTTGGGGGGAAAATTAAAATTTTGGGAATAAAAAAAAAAAAAACCCCCCAAAAATTTAAAAAAAAATTTGGGGAAAAAATTTTTTTTTTTTTTTTTTTTTTAAAAGGGGAAACAAAATTTTTTTAAAAAAAAAAAGGGGTTTCCTTTTTAAAAAAGGGGGTTTTGGGGCCCCCCCTTTTTTTTTTTTTTTTTAAAAGGCAAATTTGGGGAAACATTTTTTAATTTTTTTAAAAATTTCGGGGGTTTTAAAAAAGGGTTTTTTTTAAAAAATTTTTTTTTAATTTTTTTTTAAAATTTTTTTTTTCAAAAAATTTTTTTTTTTTTTTTTTAAAAAAAAATTTTTTTCCCGGGGGTTTTTTTTTAAAATTTAAATTTTTTTTAAAAAAAAAAATATTTTTTTTAAAAATTTTTAAAAAATTGAATATTCTCTGTTTTTGAAAAAATATGTTGAATTTAATCTCACTAAGTCTGAATGGGCAGCTTTGAGAAAGATGCAAAATGTCACAGATAAATATGTTTTTTGTCAGGCGGATAAGGAGGAACTGGGTGATCATGGACAGGTTGCATTACTTAAAATGGTGTTTGACTTACTATCTAATGAACAGGTGTACATTGAATTACCTAACAATCCAATTGTAGATTTTAATACATTATTGTTGGATTTGTTAGAGAAAGGGGAAAGACTGGGTTTCTTAACTGATAAAGATGTTAAAAAACTTTATATAGTGAGTCCCAGGGATCCCACTTTTATGCCTTGCCCAAAATACATAAAAATATGTTGGACCCCGTGTCGCCGATTGTTTCTTCTTGCAGTGGATACCTTGAAAATGTTGGCATATTTTTGGACAGTCTCTTGTAAACTGAATTGAGAAATGTGAGTTCACATATTTGCAATACTAACAGTTTTTGTGAGAAGATAAAGAATTTACAGTGGGAAAATACCTTTTATTGGGCCACTGTAGATGTAAAGTCCTTATACACTAGTATTAGAACTAAGTTTGGCCTAGAGGCTATTGGTAAAATTTTAGGGGAGGGTCCCAGAACATCCTTCATTGTTTTACTTTTGGAATTCGCACTTATTCATAATTATTTTTTGTGTGAACGAAAAATATTTTTGCAAAGGAAGGGATCACATGGGGCAAATTTTGCCCCCACGTATGCTATACTATTTATGTCCTATTTTGAGATCACATTTTTGTATACTTTGGAATTCTTTAAGAAAAATGTGGTACTTTATTATAGGTACATAGATGATTTAATTTTTGTGTGTTCTGGTGATGTTAGGAAATTTGATGAGTTTGTTGGGATTTTGCATGCGAATAGATTTGGTCTGGAATTCACATATGTAGTTAATGTCCACACTATTCAGTTTTTGGATATTCTACTATATGTGGATATTAATAATATTGTACAGTTTAGACCATTTAGAAAAGATACTGCAACTAATAATTTCCTGTATGCTACAAGTGCTCATCCCATGCATTTAATTGAATCACTTCCTTTTGGTGAATTTAAGCGGACATTTGAACATACCTCTGAAAGTGGTTTATTGGAATCGGAATTTAAGGATGTTAAAAACAGACTGGTAGCCAGAGGTTATTCCGAAATTCTAATTAAGAATAGTATTGATAGGGTATTAAGTTCTAATGTGAATGTTAGGGATGGCAGTAGAACTTATAGAATTAGGAATACTGAGAAAACCCTTTTGAGTAGTAAAAGTGAGAATAAAATATTCTTTGTTACAAAACTTTCTCCCTTTTCCTATACTCTTAAAAAGATTGTTGATTTTCTTTGGCCATTAGTTTCTAAAAATCATGAGTTTGGTAATTTATTTCCTAAGAACGTTTGTTTTTCTTATGGAAGATATGCGAATTTGAAGGAAATGTTAAAGCCAAAGCGAAAAATAAGGGAGACTATTTTGTTTAATGGTACATTTATATCAGAGGGGATGTTCAGATGTGGTAATTGTAAAGTTTGTCCAAATGTGAAGAATTTGTCAGGTTGTTTTATTAATGGGGTAAAATATAAGGCTACTGACAAATTTGATTGTAAATCTTGTGGGATTGTATATATAGTAGGTTGTGGTTGTACCCCCCCTAAGTATTATATAGGTCAAACTAAACGACAGCTTAAAATCCGGATTTTGGAACATATGGGGGATATTAGAAAGTGTAGAATGGAGAGTCCAGTTTCTGAACATTTTAATAGTGTTCATGATGGTGCTTTGGACTCTCTATTTTTTTGTGCGTTAGCTAGGCCTGATGTGTATAATGCTAGTAATTTTTTAGAGAAATTGTTGAATTTAGAAAGTAGATTTATTCTAATGTTTGGAACTTTAAAACCCAAAGGGTTGAATTTGGAAATAAATATTACTATTTAAAAATGTTGATATTTATTACATTTTTAGTTAGTCAATTATTCTACATGGTAAATTACTAGTTCATTATTTAGTCTATACTTGTGTATTTAGGGCTGTTTTGTGGGGCATGAATGTTTTTCTGATGCGTTTTCTTGATGCCTTTTTCTGATACCCCTTTTTCTGATGCCTTTTTTGATGCCTTTTTTGATGCTTTATTCTGATGCTTTATTTTGATGCTTGTTTTCTCTTCAAACTTTAAATACAAGATTTCTCGTCAGATTGAATTTGCTAGTAATGCACTGTTTAATTGTTTAATTGTTTAATGAGCAATTTGATTTTTATTATAAAAAGATGTAAGAAACTTGAATGGTTATTCCTTTGAAGGCTATTTGTAGCCGAGGTACCAGAATAAACCGTTTCAGCTGCTCAGCTCCTGTGCCTGGTGGTTTTTTTTTCGTTATTTGTGGTTTTTGGTTTCTTCATTGAATATATATGTCCCAAGGAGTCCTCTGTCCATGTGGCACAGGCAGTAACTGTTATACAGACCTGTGACATGTGTTCAACTGTACCCAGAATATGGCACAGCCATGGCATCACCACAGTGCAATACCCCTTGTGAGATATTACAGCAGTCCATCCTCCTGCTGACACATGGACAACTACAGTACAAATGGATAACATTATGGAGACCACAATCACTCAGTGTTACTAACAACTATAATGCATCATGACTGAAAAACTACACTACCAGACATGTAAGCATTAAACATTACTGCTGACAATGTGTTACACAGCAGTACATTGGTACACTGTAGTACAGTCACTGTGTGCATCAGAACCATATTAGCATGTCCCTAAATCGATGTCATGGATGACAGGGATGTGGCACAGGTGTCATTATATGCACAGGATGTGTTGCTGGTTTGCCAGAGACCTAGAGTGGACCATACATTTGACACCATGTGTGTGAGTGAGGGGTTTAAGTTAATAATATGGCCATGGTGATGTGGTGTATGTAGGTATGGGGTTGCCCTAGGTGTGTTTGTATTGTGTGTGGGTATGCATGCACACCGTTCTACCATGTGGCTGCCTTATACAGGTGTTTGTTGGACAGCTGCAGACCATACTTGGCAGGGTGTGCAGTTCACCGCCTCTGGCCATGGACATGAGAACTGTGCCTGCCAGGGGTTCCACGGGCATGTCCAGGTACAAGCCTCAATATTCTACTCTCCCCTGATGATGATATATGTCTGCTGGATCCAGGTCACTCCTGGTGCTGGCCAGGGCCATGTGCACGTGGCCTGCTGTTGTGTAGTGTGGACACTGCCCCCCCAGCTGGGGCTGGTACTGTCACTACGGGAGCGGCTTGGTGTCCTTGTATGTCCACATTGACTGCCAGCTGTTTGTGTTGCTGACCTACGTCCACGTGACTGTTGCACCAGTCCCACCACATGCTCTAGCACAGTCCACGGTAGAGGAGGCCCATTATCTCACCCCACCATCTATCCATGACCTCTGTATAATAACGGAGGGCACTTGCAAGATCATGGATGTTGTCATTTACAGCTGAAAAAGCAGCCCTCTGCAGCCTCAGACCCTGTCTGATGTACCATTACATACATGCCTGTGCCTCCATGACAGCCTGAAACATGCGTCTGGTGGTACCAGATGTGGCATTTCTGCCAGAGGCACAATGACCAGCGGCACTCCCACAAGCACCCCTGTACCCTATGTGGTACCCTGCTGGACATCCTGCTATGGCTGCTGTGTCCAAACACAGCAGCCAAAGATACTACACTGTCCTGTGCACTGCCACCAACTGCCAACTGTCCCTCTGCTATGGCCACTGGTGATGGGCTATCTATAGGCACTGTGACAGTGTGCAGGGATGGGGTGGATAACAGGTGAGTGTCAAAAGATGGTGTAGTTTCGGCCTCTGTCAACCCCGCCTGTGCCTCAACACACCGATCATCATTTTCAGTGTCTGTATGGACACCAACATCAAATTGCATGCAGGAGGGAACCTGACCCACCTCGCCACCTGTGAGGGGAAAACAAGAAACACACTTTAAAACCTTTATGTCATTGCTTAACAGTACACACATACAAACACACACACACACACACACACACACACACACACACACACACACACACACACACCATGACATTCCACCATAATACCTAACTGTCCCTGAGTTTACAGACTGTTCCAAGTTTATTCTCCTAAGTTCCCCATCCTGCATCACACTTGGAAACCTACACTCATTAATACCAATCATTAACGTACCATTCTTCTAATTGCCTAGACAAGTGACCACAAAATATGACCAGTTATTCCATTACCTCTTTGACTTGATTGGAGTCAGTTCTACAAGAACTCACTGCTGTCATTCAGTGTTTATCCTGGGTTTGTCCAGACATCATGAGCATGGCCCCCATATGTTAGGGGCTACTACAGTTACTCAATAATGTCACGCACTGGAGAGTCATACATAACTATTGATCAGTAGATGCAAAATCTGTTGCTTTATTAACTTATTATGTGGACAACAGTAATATTTGGCTACACTCACTGGTGTTGTCTAGTAATTCCCCAATGCATCAGTAGTGCTGCATACGTGGGTATTCTTTCACCTGACTGCTGATTGCAGTTTTAACAGTATACCTGGTGTCTAGTTTCCCTCCCAATGCATGTTCCATGCTACAAACCTTATTATACTATCAGCTGTCCAGAGATTACATATCCGACAAGTATTCCTGGTTTCTCATGTATCAGTCCATGTCCATGTACTGCACAATTCCAAAGGGAAGTCGAGACGTATGGACAACTTCACATTCACACATGTGCATACATGGACACACACACACAAACACACACACATACATACATACACACATCGTATATGCATCAACCCCCTCCACTCCACCAGATTGCACTTACAGACAAAATAACCCCACACCCACACACCACAGACATACACTTACAGGTGAGGTTGCATGAAGATATTATACACAGACCTCCCATTACCCATCTGTCGACATGCATAACATATGGTACTCAACAGCATGCAGTGCCGCTATAGTCAATTCACGCTAACAACAGTATACATGTGTGTGGTGCATGGGCTGTGTTAGTAGGTGATGTCCCTTCCCCTGGAAAACACTGCATCCATGTATACAGTATTGCTCTGCACCTGTTTAGCACCCTGCCATGTACTGTGCACCATACCTCACAGGTGTACACACCATTGCTGAATGTGTATTACTGTGTCAGTTACATCTGCTCTGCTGCTCACAGCCCCTATGTGTTTGTCCGACACATACTTGGGATGATATGTGGACATATGTCATTTTGAATGCCTGCTGTCTGATTTACAGATATCATCAGTGGTGCATGTATGAGCAATATGTTACAATTACACTGACAACCATCAATCCTTACAGTGGCTATGGGGAATGTACACACCCTTAATGGACCTCATAAATAAAGACATAGGGAATTTGCAGACTTTGGATCCAACCCAGTTTGGCTTTGTCAAAGGCAGATCATGCCTTTTAAACTTGGTTGACTTTTTCGAAACAGTCACCAAAGCCACTGATGAGGGAAAGGCAGTCCATACAGCCTACCTCGATCTGGCTAAGGCCTTCGATACAATACCCCACTCGGGTATCATTGAAAAACTCATCAGCTTAAATGTTAACCCATACATCACAAGATGGGCTGCAAACTGGCTGAGTGACAGAACCCACAGGGTCAGAGTTGCTGGCGCCATGTCAGACTCAAAGCCTGTCACAAGTGGTGTCCCACAGGCTCAGTCCTGGGCCCACTCTTGTTTGGCATCTACTTTTCGAAGTAAAAGCAAACACAGGAGGGTTATGGCTGACAAAGTTTGCAGATGACTGCAAACTGGCCATAGTAGAAAACACATCTGACACAGATATCCTTCAGAAGGGTCTCACAGAAACGGATAACTGGTGCCAGAGCCACGCCTAAAGTTAAATGCCAAAATGCATAGTCATACCCTTCGAAAACAAGGTTACCCCTAGCTACCAAATAGGTGGCAATCCACTGAGCACAGAAGAAGTTATCAGGGACCTGGGGACCCAGGTTGATAGTAGTCTGTCATTTGACACCCATGTAGCTAAAGTAGTTAGGAAGACCTTCTACATTGCCCACCTTATCATGAAGGGATTCTCATCTAGATCAAGGGAGGTCATAGTCTCCCTTTACTCATCACTCATCAGACCAATGATTGAGTACAATGCCCCATTCGGAATGTATCTGACCCGACACTTGCAGCAGCTGGAGAGGCCACAAAGTTCCTCACCAAAAGGATAAAGGGTCTCAAAAATATGTCCTATGCTGCCCGACTGAAAGAACTCCAGCTCTATTCAGTCGCCACCGCTGCTCAGAGGTGTCCTTTGCCTAACATACAAGGCCATGTCAAACCCAGATTTGATGAATATGCTTCACCTCAAAAATCTAGATCCATCAGAGCCACAAGGGCGGAGACTTAAACCTCGACACGGCTATTAATAGGACGTGCTGGAGGATAGATTCATCACCCAAAGACTCCTATGCTGTGGAACAAAATGCCGGTACATGTGAGGCAGAGCACCTCGCTGGCCTTGTTCAAGAGAAATCTTGACCAATGGATGGGAGATCGCAGATATACCCCAGGGATTACCTCAGTGTCACTGCTCAACAGAGGCACAGCAAAATAATGGGTATAGTTCCCCATACTAAAGGGGTGGCGTAAGCCACAAAACGATGGGCTAGGCTTGTAAATGCCCTTGGGCAGATAGCCTAGTATGAACCTATGAACCTATGAACCTTACTGATATGACGCCCTCTTCCTTGATATGCCATGGGGCCACATTACTGCGTATGTTAACATTACATGAGCCTGATATGTGACATATGTCCTGTACAATCAAATGCAGTGTCAAACAAATGTGTTCATTGTGCTGATGCTGATTGAGATCCATACACTCCGTGAGTGCATATGTGTGCATGCTTTTATCATGATGGTTTGTGGTACCTACTGTTATGTGTACTACAGCAGTCACTATTCCTGGCAGGGGTATGCTAGCATGGGCCATCTACATTTGCCAGTATATGGTCAGTCTGCCCTACACATGTCCCCCAATTCTGCATGATTGCAAAGTCAACTCAGGTGCACATTCCTTGGAGTTCACACACTGCCATCACTATTGCTGTGGAGTCAGGGCTATGTCTGCCAAAGTTCCTGACCCTGACTGTCTGCAGATACAGCCATTCATAGCATCCTTTGGTTCCCTGCTGAAGTGCACTGTTCCATCATGATGACACCCCCTTCCCCTTCAGCCTTTCTGCAGATGCTTCACAATTATGGCCTACACATGTGTCTCAGTTTGCAGTGTCCCAAA
>NC_056729.1:1316748511-1316766011 GCF_019279795.1 Protopterus annectens
TATGGAGGACATCCTTCCTGTGTGTGGGCAGCAGTGTTACAGACAGCAGGTAGCAATACCTCTTACAAGAGGACTTGCAGACACAGGCCAGCTACATATTTGTATAAGGTTCCAGAACTACAGACAGTGTGAGTAGTGTTGTTATATGCATTGTATAGCAACAGTGTTACAGGTTTTGTGTGTACACACTAGTTTAACATGGAATGCAGTCTGTCTGCATAGCTCTCAACTGTGTGCCTATCCACATGATGGCCAGAGGTGTGCCTGTTATGTTTTGTCTGTCCACCACACAGGTCTTGTGCCAGATATATTACTGACATTGGGTGTGTTGAGTGCTATCAGTACATGGCTACATCCATTTGTGTTTCTGACTTCATATTCCTAACTTTTTAGCAGTTGTAAGTGGGTTTGCGTGGGTTTGTATAGAGATAAGCACTGCTAACTTCTGGTTACGGTTTCTTATACTGATTTAGTTTCTCAATTGCATAAACTGTGTAGGCATTGCTTACCCCCAAATAAACAAGCTTAAAACTTCTTACTGCTGCTTAAAAGTGTTTACTCCCACTTACCCCCATGCTAATTTCCTTAAAAGAAATGAAAAAGGGTTGATAGGAATGTGGCAAAAAAGGGGCACAAAGAGGGAAAGACAGTAGAGAAAATAGCTAGGGATGTGCAGGACGGGGGTAGGGAAGGTCCATAGCTGCCCATTACTTCTACATCAACAGCTGTGCATATACACTGATTTGGAGGTAGATTTGGACACTCATATCCTGCAGAGAGGGTTGAGGACAACAAAAATATGTTGTGAAGCCAATTAGACCAGATTACATGTGTCCAGTGGACACGTGTGTGAAATGGACAGCTATGTATGGGGCAAGATTTTTTTGGGGGGAACAGATTGCCTTTTTTTTTTTAAGGTGAGAGTGGGATGTTGGGGAGGGATAGTAGGTATATTCGGGCTGGTAGGTTGGGTAGGATAACAGACAAGACAGACAAGACAGCATACAGGGGTGGTATATGACATGTGGGGGTAAACACCTTGGATGGGGAGACGTGTTTGGAAGTCAGAAGCCCATGAGCCCCCTAGTGGAAACAGTGGGACTGAGGTCCCCACCCATGGGCAGTTACCACTGCGCCTTCATGGCCCCAAAGGTGGCTGTGCTGGGGGATAAGTAGGAGGGCCAGGATTTTATTTTTTTTATTTTACATTTGTTAACCGGGGGTGTCTGACTGAGCCGAAAAGGCCCTTTTTCAGCAGAGGCCCGGGGAGAAAAGCTCCACAAAGAAAAATTACAGACACATTTAGTTATTTAGACATAATCAGTATACACACAAATTACAAGAGACATGTTTTTACAGTGGTATGCGGCACAAACAAACAGTTACAGTGGAGAGAACAATCAAAAAAGATATTAATTTTAAAAATAAAGGTAAGTAATAGATTTGTGGTGTACAGCTGAACTTTGGAATGTAGGTAGAATACATACATAGTACACAGGTACAGTACATACATTGTAGATTAGCCAGTGTTTGTGAGTAAGATTGAAAAACTATTATAAATTGCTCTAGATTTAGTATGCATATGTTATCCGCTTTCACTAGCCTGGGGAGCAATCATGGCACTGCCAACTTTGCTTGAGATGTTGCCTGATGAGGTCTTTAAAGGAGGCTTTGGATGATGTGTTTTGAATGCTAGTAGGGACAGAGTTCCATTTTTTAGCCACGAAACTACTATATAGTGCATCTCCAAAGCTATTGTAGCTGTTGGTGACTTCTAGTAGTAGTTTGCTTGATGATCTAAGAGGCCTTTTGGCTGAGTGATGTTGTACTAGGTTTTGAGGGCAGGACACTTATTGGGGAGGTAATAGATAGAATGACAGAGGCAGAGCTGATTGTAGGTTAGGAGGTTGGGCAGTTCAAGCCAGTGGAGCTGTCTCAAAGCAGTACAGTGATGAGTTCTATATGAGCAATTTGCAGCAAAGCAGGCAATTCTGTTATAGCAAGCTTCCATTTTGCTTAGTTCAGTTTTGTTGAGATTAGTCAGAATGGGAGATGCATAGAGTAGGGTGGACAGAATTTGGGAGCGAGCAATGGCTGATCTTGTGTTGTTGGTAAGAAATGGTTTGATACGGTAGAGTGACCCCAGTTTGGCATGTACTTTTTTAATAGTTAAGTTCAGATGACTATCAAATTTTAGGTGGGAGTCTATGGTTATTCCCAATAGCTTAGCCTGTGCCACTGGAGCAATTGGAGTAGCATTTGTGGAGTAGATAGTGAATTGACTGTTAGTGTTTTTGTTAGAACTGGTTATAATCATAAGCTGAGTTTTCTTTGGATTGAGGATAAGTTGGGCTTTGGTAAGGTAATTTTCAACGTCAGAGAATGCTAGTTGAGTTGTTTGCAGGAGGGTGGGAATGTTTTGTGCAGCACAGATTAAGGTAGTGTCATCTGCATACTGAATTATAGATGCATGCTGTGTAGAGGTGTGGAGGTCATTTGTGAAGACTGTGAATAGTAGTGGTCCTAAGATAGAACCCTGTGGGACTCCTATAGTTATGGGCAGCTGAGGAGAGAGAATTTTCCCATTTCACAGCTTGGTACCTGTCAGTTAAGTAGCTTTGGAACCAGGTAAGAGTGGAATTAGATAGATGATATTGGTTTAGTTTGTTTAGTAGGATTTGGTGTGAGACTGTGTCAAATGCTTTGGACATATCCAAAAAAAGAGTTGACACTTGCAGGCCTTCATTTTTGAGACGGTTTACTGTGTCTGTGAAGCAGAGGCGAGCTGTAGTGGTACTATGGGCAGGTCTGAAACCATGCTGAGTAGGTGACAGGATGTTGCAGTCTAGGAGATAGTTTAGCATCTGGGTATGGATGCATTTTCTAGGATTTTGGCCAGGGGAGAGTAAAGCAATGGGTCTGTAGTTATTAAGTTCAGTGGAGGTCCGCCTTTATGTATGGGTGTAACATAGGATATTTTCCAGAGTTTGGGCACATAGTTTTCAACAATTGATCTGTTTATGAGAGTGGAGACTGGGATAGCAATAGCATCTGCTGTAAGTTTCAAGAAATAGCTGGGGAGTAGGTCGGCTGCTGTTGATGAGGTTTTAGTTTGGAGAGCATGCTTTTGATTGAAGTGGTGGAAACTGTTTTGAGGGTAAAGCTTGTATTTGTGTTATTTGTGTTGGGGATAGTGAGGAAGGAACTGTCCTGTGATACTAAGGATAGAATTGAGTTCACAAAGTGGGAGTTGAATTGTGTTTCGATGGGAACTTTAGTGTCAGGGGTGGTTGGTTTGGGGGTAGCCTTTTGGGTGGATTTTAGTAGCTGGTTTACATTTTGCCAAAATTTTTGCGGGTTGTGTTGGTATTTAGTTTGTAATGTTGTATAGTAGGATTTTTTGTCCAGCCTAATGCATTTTTTTGCACGGTTGCGCAGTTCTTGGTATTTAGTTAGGCTTTGTGTTTCTTTGTTTTTTTGATAGTAACACCAGGCAGTGTCTCTGGACTTGAGGATTTGTTTGGTTTCTTTACTGAGCCAGGGGTTTGTAGCGGTTCTAACCTTGATTTTGTGCAATGGAGCGACAGTGTCTAGGTGTTGTAGAAATGTTTTGTTGAAATATGCTACAGCCTGGTCAAGTGGGAGGGTTTTTAGGGGGGTCCAGTCACAGTTACACAGTAAAGTGTTGAGGACCTCAGGAGAGAATTTTTTTGTGATTCTAGTGGATATATAGTTAGTGGTTTTGCATATGCTTGTTCTACTACGTATAAAGTATATTATGTTGTGGTCACATAAGGTGTCTGGGAGACTGCCTGTGTGAGGGTACAATGTGGGGTTGCTAGTTAGGACCCAGTCAAGGATGGATTCCCTTTTAGATTTTTTATCACACCTAGTTGGAATTTGGACTAGCTGCTGGTAGCCATGGAGATTTATTAGATTACTTGGTGGTTCTGATATACAGGTGAACCAATCTAGGTTGAAGTCCCTCCCCCAGAATAAGGGTTTCTTGTGAGTATGTGGAAGAACACCAGGATAAGAAGTCTTCAAGGCTAGCAGGTGTATTACCAGGTGGAATATAGATCACAATTGTGGTGATGACCTTTTTAGGGTGAAGTTGAAGTTGTGAGATAAGTATGTCCCAATTATTGGGGGAGGGGTAGGAGTTTGTTAATTGACGGACAGTTAAGTTGGACTTGTAGAGTAAGGCAGTTCCACCCCCTTTACGAAGTGGTCTGTCTTGTCTAATGATATTGTAGCCAGTAGGGAGAACTTCTGAGTTAGCTATGTTTTTATTTAGCCAGGTTTCTGTTAAAGCAACTATGTCTGGGGAGTGGTATGCTATTGTGGCCTGGAGTTCAGGTATTTTATTTTTGATACTTCTAATATTAATATTTAGCATTAAAAGATGGTTGGTTTTGCTGCTGTTGTTGATTTGCCCAGGGATGAAGAAAGTGGGGGTGTTATGTTCTGACATTTGTGTTTGAGCAGTTTGTGTTGGACAGGATGGATTTGGTCCTGGGTTGGGGTGGATATCCCCACTTATGGTGAGCCTGGAGTTAAAATGGTTATACAGATGTTGGAGTTTGGTGAGGAGTGTGAGAAAGTATTGAGTTTTTTTGGAGTAGGAATGAGAGCATATGTGTTTAGTTCTGAATTGGTCCATTATGTAGTTCTTGAATAAGTGTGGGCAGATATTATAATGTGTGGTGTCCGTGTATGAGAGTGCATAATGCAGTGTTGTGCTACTAAGTTTAGGGATGTTGCTAGAGTGATAACTTGTGGTGTTGTAAAGAATTATGAGAAGACAGACTAGATTTAGTTGTGTGATAGTCATGGTTATAAAGTTTATGTTGTTTCTGTGTGGGGGGGGTCTGAATAGGAATTATAGGGTTGCACTATATGTGGATGGGGAAGTAGTGTGGGTGATGCAAAAAAATGCCTAGTGGGAATGAGAGTGATTGGGAGTATTTTGTGTGGAGCAAGTTGGTGTGGTTTAATGTGATATGACTTAAGGAGCTGTGATTGGTGGAGGTGATGTGAGGGTGAGCTGTGGGTATGGCTATGATTACTATAAATGTAGAGGTAGTGGGGCGGGAGGAATAGGGGCAGGGCAGGGCAGGGGAGGGAGAGAGCCCGAGGTAGCGATGAATGGAAGGCAGAGCTCAGAGCCAACAAAGACAAGAGAAAAAAGTAAGTATTACTTTACAAATCTGAACACTTTTAAAACAAATTCCTGAGGTCTAATGGCTTACCGGCTAGCAGAATGTAATTGCTGGAAGCACTTGTGTCCTGGTGGGAGACTAGAAATTTAAAGATGGCTCCATGCTCAGCAGGATTCTAATATAGACTTTGTATTGGGGAGGAGATAGCACAAGGGGTGTAAACCAGGTGGAATGCAAAGAAACCAGAGAGGCAATCAGTGGAAATCAGTGAAGGCCTCAGAGGGTAAGTAATAATTCAAACTACCTGTAAAGTGAAGGAGAGAAGAGACAGCAACGTTTATTAAGGTTGGGAGTGTGTCTTTACATTGACTTGCTGATTAGTAACCAGTTTTTGCACAGATTAGAGTAGGAAGATACATTAGCAATGATAGAGATGCAAATAAGCAGGTGATCCTCCAAGTGATACAAACTAAGGCAGAAAGAACTGAGAGGGCTGCTTGATGGTTAATTTAATTTAGTCACACGGATGTGAATTAAATATATACTGTCTATTGGACAGTTAGGATTACTGTACTATCGGGGACACAAGGCTACAACAGTCAGTTTTATTAGCAAGCTGAGAACTACTAAGAAATACTGCTAATGTAATAGCTTCACTCTCATAAAACATACAAGTAGAATGCCTGGGTGGACTGACCCTGCTCTTGAGGCTCAAAATGTATATCCTTGTTTAGTTTGCAATACTGATTCCTTCTTACACTGTATAGATGGAGTGGTAGCCGCAGACTGCAGATTTGCTTGAGTGTGCTCCTGCTCTTGAGGCTCAAAATGTATATCCTTGTTTAGTTTGCAATACTGATTCCTTCTTACACTGTATAGATGGAGTGGTAGCCGCAGACTGCAGATTTGCTTGAGTGTGCTCCTGCTCTTGAGGCTCAAAATGTATATCCTTGTTTAGTTTGCAATACTGATTCCTTCTTACACTGTATAGATGGAGTGGATGATGCTCTAGTTGCACCACATGGCCCTCAAGCTGACATAGCAGATCTCTAAACTCCCTGTGGAACTCACTACGCACCAGACCCCAGACTTAGTGACAGGTGACAGTGTCCTGTCCGCTCCTGCTCCCAGGGGAGGGGCAAGCCCCATCCCCTGAGACTATTCCACCTGAAGGTGGTGCAGGACCAGTGGACTAGGAGGTCCCAGAGTGGGCCACAGATGTGCTGGTGCCCAGTGCCATGGCCAGATGAGGTGGAAGAGGTGGATCCACTGGGACTGGCCTTCCCAAATGTGTTATGGTGTTTCAATTTTACAACATATGTGGATTAGTAATAGTCAACACATTCCAGGATTAGGTATAACAGCATGCATATATATTCCCATTAATCTGAAACACCAGATATGGAACAGTTGCATAGCAAACAGAACACATGCATATATGGAACCACAGTGGCCATTACCAACAACATGCAGGTACATTGATGGCAGCATGCCACCAATGTGGGAGTATTTCAACATGGCACATGCATAGAAACAAAGTTAAATATTTATCAAACAATAGGACATATGTCCCAACAGTAGATTTAATAGAGTACATACCAATTGAGTTGTGTATTTAGTTTATTGTTGCAGATATGGTGGGAGGAGAGAAAGATGTCAATTAACAACTTGCATATCCCTGTAGTTCTCATTGCTTTTCTAGTCAGTGCTGTGATCTGTACCTTACAGGTATTATTAGACTACACTATGGCCTTAGTTTGGACAGTGGTATGGATGTAGAAAACTGTATACATGAACTGAGTTTTACCTGCAGTATATACCATCTTACCTGGTATACCTGTAGAGGTATTGGGTTGTTAACACTACCTGACTGTTTCTACACATATTCCCAGATTCCAGGTTGATGTTATGCACATACCTGTCCATTTCATATTGCACACACTCTGGGCATGTCTTGAGAAAATGAAGGTGAAACTGGGATATATTTTGACTATTGCCCTCATAAACCTTTTAGTGAGTTGTACAATGACAGGTTTGTTTTCATAGACATTTTCCAAATATGTACAGGCCTGAAAGTCAGTTATATGACATTAAATGCTGCCTACATGTCAGAGATTAGCACACTGATATTCCAGGGGGACAGGGTAACAGCCAGCAGATATGGGCCAATTAACTGGACATTCTGGACAAATCTGCACACTTGTGAGGTATGATTCTGCATACAGCTTACTACCACTCCCAGGATTCAAACCATGGCTGTGTCTGCTAAAAATAAAACAGTGTACATCACAGTTGAGTGTGCTATATAGATATTGCTGTGTATCTCTTCTCTAATTTCTGTCTATAAGTCTCCCCTGATTTTGCAATCTGACCTTGTAATTACAACACTCTTATACAGGGTTTCCTAGACAGTTTTATTATGTAGCACAGTGTGGATGAGAGTGATGAGTAATACCTTATTATTCAGTGCAACTGCAACACTAACAATGGCATAAAATACCAGAGTAAAAAGTACAAGTCCAGGATTTCAGTCTTTTATTTCTAGGCACACTTTTCGTATCTGACATACCTTTGTGGGGAATGTTTGCTAGTACTATCTGAATATTGCCACACATATTACCAGATTCCACATTATTATTATGCACATATGTCTCACTGCTTTACTGCACACACTCTGGTCACAGCTGCACAACATGAGGGTGGAGATGGGACATACTTTGTTTATTTCTCTCATAACATTTTGTGGAGTTGCTAGAGTGACAGGCTTGTTCTTATAGATGTCTGACAATCAGTTGTATGTTATTATTTGCTGCCTAAACATCTGGGATCATCCCACTGATTTGCCAGGGTGACAGGGTGACAGGCAACAGATATGGGCCAATTAACTGGACATTCTGGACATATCTGTACAGTTGTAGGGTATGATTCTGCATACAGCTTACTACCACTCCCAGGATTCGAACCATGGCTGTGTGTGCTAAAAATACAACAGTTCAAATCTCAGTTGAGTGTACTATTTGGATTATGTTGTCTATCTTTTCACTTTCTGTCTAAATCTCTCTCAGTTGTACAATATGACTGCTTGTGATCACAACAGTCATATACAGACATTCCTACACATTTTATTTATGTAGCACAGTGTGGGTAACAGTGCTTAATACAACAGTACTATTAAGAGATTGGAATACTATATTACCATATGATACCAGAGTAAACACAGGCAGTCCAGCAGTTAGTCCTTTATTGTCAGGCTGTTAACCTTTTATTTACATACAGCCTATATGAGACTCTTCCTGCCATATTGTCTGGTGTATTCAGTACATGCCTTAAACAATACAGGTTTTATATTGGCAATTAACTTTTTACTACTTTTAGATTTATTTCTTATGACAGTACATTGTATCGTAAGCGCTTTCATGCAGACAATCTCCGCACTTCTTCAGACAAAGTTACAGACATATGATACTCATTATATATACTCTTACATAGATAATTAATTCATTAAACAATTTACAACAATTAATTTTATAACAATCAAGGTTCACTTGTTTCCACATAAAAAGTTCCTAAAACCAAGTTTAAAATAAACTATAATAATACTCAAAGAAATTTATAATAATAATAATAATAATAATAATAACAGTAAGGAGAGTAACCTTAAATCTAACACCTTCCCATATGTGTAAGCTTCATATATTGTTCTATTTATTACCAATTTTTAAAGATACATTTTCTTAGTGTTTCCCAATGTTTCTGAACAGGTTTCCTGGCTTATAAATATCCTATACAACAACAAGATGAATAATTTATCTCAAGAGAGCTCTAAGTTTTAAGAGACATTTGATCGAACAAGTCTCATTAAGACCTGGATAAACTTGTGCATTTGTCTTGAGTTGCCATAGCAACTCTTGTTCTTCTAGCAACAAGTTCCAAGGACCACCTCTTGGGTCTTTTTTAATTTGCTGGACCACTAAGAATAAAAATTTATGGTCTCTATTCATTGAAATATGTTTTGGTAATAAATAGAACAATATATGAAACTTACACATATGGGAAGGTGTTAGATTTAAGGTTACTCTCCTTACTGTTATTATTATTATTATTATTATAAATTTCTTTGAGTATTATTATAGTTTATTTTAAACTTGGTTTTAGGAACTTTTTATGTGGAAACAAGTGAACCTTGATTGTTATAAAATTAATTGTCCTAAATTGTTTAATTAATTAATTATCTATGTAAGAGTATATATAATGAGTATCATATGTCTGTAACTTTGTCTGAAGAAGTGCGGAGATTGTCTGCATGAAAGCGCTTACGATACAAAGTAAAGGTTTTTTGTACAACGTTCGCTTGGTCTGCAGTTGGTACTGTGTTTTTTTGTTTAACAAGTTTATTCTTCATTTTCGTGGTTTATGGCGGATAACAATGGTATCCAACTATCGCAGCCCTCAGGGACGTTTCTATCTAACACCGATCCTGGTACGTCTACAAATGATGATAGTAGATCCGTTGGCAATCTAACGGCTCTTATACAGCGCCTCACACAACGGGTAGACGACCTGGCTACACAGTTTAACAGCCGGTTTCCTGATTCAACATCGGCGGTTCGTCCGAGAACAGGTGCCAACTTTCAACAGACCCCACAAATCTTGAGGTCTGCACAAGATGAAAATAGTTTAGAACAACGAAATACATCTTTTAATATAACGGACAATATACCTAATGCACAACCTACAAGACATGAGCTAAGTGCAAACAGTGGCGACGTTTCACCAAGCCTAAGAACTTACTTGCCTAGTAACAAGTTACCTTTGTTGCACGAGTTCATTAAAGCCTCTGACAATATGTTTTACAACAACTCGCAAATTGGAAATTTTGAACAAAACGGGCATACCAATAACAATAGCATTGTTTCTAAGTTAAAAGAATTTGATGCGGTTCTTTTAAAATACAAAAAATTACAAGCAGAAACAATGTATTTCCATGAATGTATAAATCATAGTATTGTACCTAAGGGGTTAAGGCAATGGAAGTACCCCTCTGGGGTTACAAAAGATTCTGTCTTTCACAAACAACTAATTCAGTTTTTCAACCAGCAAGGACTGAACTTTTTGGAATTGCTCATAGGTGCTTACAACAATCAAATGGTTGACTTGAAAACTCATTTGGAAATACTTGAGAAAGAAATAAAAGACGATAGAGATTTTCATAGTTACGAATATGACTATGGGCGTATCTTTATCAGTATTAATTCTTTATTAAATAAAATCAATGAGACCAAGAAGCGGAAATTTCACAGGGACAAATTGGCTTACAACAAAAATACGGCGTATCCTGATCCACCCCCCCTGAATAACATAATGGTACAGTCCCAACGTGTTTCACGTCCAAATTACAATCTCAGTAATAACGACGACCAAGTTTCGGATGCTGACTTGGATGAGTTTCCTCAACTATTAGTTGATTCTCAACAGGAAAATGGTGAAACCCCTTCAGAAGTCAGAAGAAGTGAAAGGATTCACCAACAGCAACAGCGGAATAAAAGCGACATGAATGGACAAAATTCTGTTTCTTCTTCGGGTTTTCAACAACATCGGAACTATCCAAAACCCAATATGAACAAGAACAACAGGAAAACTCAGAACAGGAAATTCTACAATCGTCGCACAAAACAATAATGGACTGTATGCATGGTACGCCTATAATTGTTTATAACACCAGTAGAGACTTTAAAGTTTATAATTATACTTCATTTACACCTGAAATGGCGTTTATTGACATTTTAGTTAAAGGTTTTAATTTTGCATTACCCAGTAGCTTAAACATAGGGCGGGTGTTATGCGACCTTAGGCTATACACTAGAAAGTTGAACTTAAATGTGTTGTTTAGGGGTAGTAATGTGATTTTAAATGATGAAAGGGTACCAAGCATATACAATCCACCGCTCAATGGCAATTTAGCAGCATTTGAAAAGGTCTCTGAAATGCATTTAAGGGGCTTGCATAATAAATGTAAAAATGCTCACGAGAGAGATATCTTTGTTAAAGACATGATTAAATCAGTCAAAGGTCATCAGATAAGGGTTATGAAACCCGACAAGGGTGGGGGCGCAGTCCTAATGTATGAGGATGATTACAATAGACACATGGAATCAATGTTGTCTTCGGACAACTATGAGGTTATTTCTAGAAATGAGCTCAACCAAGCCCTATTGAAAATTAAGAATATTTTAAACGATTTGTTCATAGATGGAAGTCTTACCTCAGACTTATACCATTATTTGGACATGGCAGCCCCTCGTACCCCGGTCATGTTTGGAGTTCCTAAACTCCATAAAGGACTGAATAACCTTGCTTTCAGGCCCATTATTGATGGCAGGCAATCGATTACATATGCCTGCGCAAAATGGGTGGACAACAAATTGAAAGGAATTTTGAAAACAGAGCCACAGATCTGTATCGATTCGTGGCATGTATTAAAAAATCTTAATACAATTCCCTTCCAAGATGAGTATAAGTTTATTATGGCAGATGTTACGAACCTGTACACCGTTATCCGACAGGACGTTGGTCTTGAATGGGTTAGGGATTTCCTTTTGTTCAAACATCTTGATGGCACAGATATTGATTTGATTATCATATTGTTGGAACTAGTGTTGAACAACAACTATTTTTTGTTTAAAAACAAAATTTACTTGCAAAAGACCGGAGTAGCCATGGGCTCCCCATGTGGTGGCACATTCGCAAACTCAGTCATGGCGTTCTGGGAACGTACTCATCTGTTTAACAACAGTGCATTTAAACAAACAGTCGTTTGGTACACTCGATACCAAGACGACATTTTTATGATTGTTAATGGAAATGATGACCAAGTAAAGAACCTAATGCAAAGTATGAACTCTTTCACTGCCTTTTTGGAATTTTCTTTTGTTTTGGAAAGTGAATCAATTAATTTTTTAGACATTTCAATTGGTAAAGATCTTCTTAAGAAATGTTTTGTCACCAACATTTACAGAAAAAAACTGTATAGTAATTCACTATTACATTTCACTAGTAACCATCCATACTTTCAAAAAAGAGGCATTGTGAAAGGACAACTAGTTCGTGCCTCACGCATGTGTTCGGAGGATCATTTGTTTTATGAAGAGTGTGCACTTCTGAAACAAATGTTTCTAAATAGAGGGTATCCAAGTAAGCTCTTTAACAATGTGATGAAGGAAGTACAACAAAAACGTCAAAATGCCTCATTAGCACCACTTCTACTTCATCACAACACTGTCACGCCAATGCATGATCTATGTACAACATTGTATAATGAGAGACCAGACTTGGAAGTTATTAATAATAATTTCACAAATTATAGATCTTGTTTATCTACCCAATATAATGAATACATATTGGAATTTAAAAATATTCTAAATATAAACTGGGAATTAATTTTGCAGGATTCCCAATGCAGTGAAATCTTAGGTCCAAAACCTTTAGTGGTCTTCAAAAGAACACCATCTCTTAAAACATTATTGGAACGCCCTTTGCAGCAACACAAAATTAAGAAAGGGATGTTCAAATGTGGGTATTGCAACTATTGCAAGCACATTCAAACTGGTTCCACATTTAATATTAAAGGAGAAAAATACTACATTAACGACAAATATAACTGTCAAACAGAAGGTGTGGTTTATGTAGCAATTTGCCAATCATGTAATGTTTTCTATTTTGGCAAAACCGAACACCCACTCAGGCAACGCATATATGAACATTTATATGATATTGCCAAGAATAATACCATCAACGCATTGGTGAAACATATTTCAATGAATAGAGACCATAAATTTTTATTCTTAGTGGTCCAGCAAATTAAAAAAGACCCAAGAGGTGGTCCTTGGAACTTGTTGCTAGAAGAACAAGAGTTGCTATGGCAACTCAAGACAAATGCACAAGTTTATCCAGGTCTTAATGAGACTTGTTCGATCAAATGTCTCTTAAAACTTAGAGCTCTCTTGAGATAAATTATTCATCTTGTTGTTGTATAGGATATTTATAAGCCAGGAAACCTGTTGAGAAACATTGGGAAACACTAAGAAAATTTATCTTTAAAAATTGGTAATAAATAGAACAATATATGAAACTTACACATATGGGAAGGTGTTAGATTTAAGGTTACTCTCCTTACTGTTATTATTATTATTATTATAAATTTCTTTGAGTATTATTATAGTTTATTTTAAACTTGGTTTTAGGAACTTTTTATGTGGAAACAAGTGAACCTTGATTGTTATAAAATTAATTGTCCTAAATTGTTTAATGAATTAATTATCTATGTAAGAGTATATATAATGAGTATCATATGTCTGTAACTTTGTCTGAAGAAGTGCGGAGATTGTCTGCATGAAAGCGCTTACGATACAAAATAAAGGTTTTTTGTACAACGTTCGCTTGGTCTGCAGTTGGTACCGTGTTTTTTTGTTTAACAAGTTTATTCTTCATTTTTGTGGTTTATTATGACAGTACATGCAAGAGTATTACTAACCTGCCTCACGATGCAACCTCTGCAATCTACAGGCATGGGCTTCCTGATTCACAGCCCACTCATCTGCTGCTGACAAAGACATAAGAGGAATATTTAGCCATACCTATCCATAATATACATGAGCTGGCAATTATTAAACAGGTAGTGGACTGATACTTACACATGGCTGGGACATCCCCGTCCGCCTAGCCTCTTGGATCCACTGATCCAAGAGCTCCCTCTTTTTCCACTTCAGGTCAGCATAGTGATGCCTGACCTGCTCATCAGTTTGAGGTATGCCAGTGGCACTGGTGAGGTCATGGGCGAGAAGGTCCAAGACCTCAACTTTATATTGGGAACCCTGGTACTGGCCCTGCAACAGTCTCTGGTCATGGTCTTTAACAAGGAGTCCTGCCATGACTTTGGATTCCTGGAAGCCCCAGTGGTGTGCCCAAAAGCACACTCCTTCTCCAACACCAGTCATAGTGCCTGCAGGAGGAAGCTGCAACCAGTTATGAGATGTATTCCCACCTGTTGGGTTTATATAGGGCCAATTTTCCACACTTTCCTGTGATTGGATGGTTTTGAAAATGCTAAGCTATGGGAAAACCTGCTTAACTAAGGTTGGCATTGTTTAAAGGGGTATACCAATAGGCAAATTAATTTAGCTAGCCTACACATTGTTTACACCTAGTAAGGAGGGCTGTGCTAAGCTTAGCATTGCTTAATTTTTAATTTGCATACAATTTGCTGTTTGGCATTGATTTATTATTCATTACATGTTATATATGTGTTTGGTATCCATGATTCGTATGTATGTACACTATACGGGGTCCTTGTGTTTATTAGGGGATTTCAACAGTTTATTACAATGATACTTCACATCTGTACTTAATGCAGTACTCCAGTTCATATATGTATGTTATGTAGTAGGTTATACAGCATAAAACTGTATATAGATTTCTTTCACATGTTAAGTTTAATATTCATATAATCTGTTTGGTGATACCTCAGTCTTATTTACTGCTGTGATGGCTTACTGGTTAACTATTGTGACTATAGTGTACAGGGTCATGGGTTCAAGTCCTGCAAGGGCTGTTTATTTTGTTGCTGGGCAGAACAGCGGCTGTTGCATATAGAGTGATTAAGGCATTAAGCAATTGTAAGTGGGTTTACGTGGGTTTGTGCATCGGTAAACAATGTTAACTTCTGGTTAAATATGCTTACAGAAAGTTAGCTTCAATATTGCTTAACCTGTGTGTGCATTGCTTACCCCCATGCAAATGGGTTTGAAACCACTTACTACTGCTTAAATATGCTTACTCCTGCTTACTCCTGCTTAATAGTGCTTACTCCCACTTACCCCAGCACTAATTTAGACAGAAATGTAAAATGGGTCTTGGGAAGGTGGTGGATTTGGGCACTCTATGGATTTATCATTCATTACACATTATAACTTCAATTTGTATCCATGATTCATGTGTATATATACTGTATGAGGCACTTGTGCTTATCTTTGGATATTACAACATTATTACAATGACACCTCACATCTGCATTTAATGCAGTATTCCAGTTCACAAATATATGTTATTTAGTAGGTTATGCAACAAAAATATTGTTCATAAAGTGATTTGACATGGAAAATCGAATGTACTGGTGTGAGACTCGAACTGGGAATGACTGCTTGTAAGGTGAATGTTCAGACCACAGCAATATTGCAGTACTGCTTCATTTGCATATATCTTGATATTTATCTTCTTGTGCCATTTAAGCTGCAGTGTATGTAGCTGAGCAATGGGCAAACCCTCGCATCTATGGTTACATTTTATCTGTTTGATAAAGTAAATAAATTGTTTCTATTATATTTTAAATATTGCTCTTATAAATGTGGGGGGTGTTGCTGGGGGTATGCAACCCCCTATTTGCTGTCTCGCTCATTGTACTAGCTAAACTGCAATTCTTTTTTTTTTCAAAACAAGTTTATTGTTTTAACATATAAGAGAAATATCATAACAATTTTATACAAATAATTAAAAATAGGTATTATTATAATATTCAACAAAACAACTAAAGTATTTACAAAGACATCCACTACAATCAGATCAATTAATTAAACTAAAATACTGTGCTATTGAAATTAGAATTTTTTTAACAAATTTTGTAAATGATCCCATACAATAAAATGTGATGTTTTTCTAGTTGTTCTCATTCTAATTGTGCTTATTTCCATATGACACATTATATTCATAACATTTTTAAATTCATTGAACGAAGGAGGTGTATCTGAAATCCAATTTCTAGTTATTATTTTCCTAGCCACTGCTAGGATAGACCATAACAAGGGAAGCTTAATCTTTTTAACACATTGAGGTACAGGTGTGTTGAATAATATAAGAGACTTAGAAATAATGAAATTATCTGTAAAAAGAGCCTGCAAAAATTCATTAATTGACTTCCAGTATTCTTTCAACTTCATACAGTCATAAAACATATGAGCCCAGTCAGCATTAATTTCTACATTACCTCTCTTACATAGATTATCTTTATTATTAATTTTATTCATCATCAAAGGTGTATGAAAAGATCTATGTAAAAATTTCCATGTATAAAGTCTCCAGACAATGGAAGATGTAGTTCTATAAGCAGATTCCAATATATATTGTTTATCTTGTTGAGTTGGTGGGTCCCCATTAATAGAGGTGAAATAATTCCAGTATGAATCTACATTGTAAAAGTTTCTTGTCTGATAATTTTATGTATATATGAAAGTTTACCTTTATCAGAAACTTTATGCTGTAAATTTATTATCAAGTAATCAATCAGTTTTGGAATAGATTCTTTAACTGTTATAGACATTATATCTATTCTATCAATGAGATGTTGTCTAAAGATCTGAACCTCTAACCAGCAAGTTTCTCTTAGATCAAATTCTTGTTTTAAGAAATCTAGATTTTTAACTTTATTATCAGATATCAGCTGATACCAGTACTTTAGATTATTATCTATAGCTAAATGAGCTCCTTCAGAAGTAGATGACATAAGCATACCCTGAGTATAAATTATAGGAATACAATAAAATTCCATTCCCTATACTTAGGGTGCATGAATATAAAGTTACGATAACTAATAATAATATTTAATGGGTAACAGACCATATGTTTAGGTGTAATAGGTGAAGTACAAAATTCCTTTAGCAACCACAACATGGAGTTATTTATAATCATATTTTTATGTGTTAAGGAGATTTTCATGAAGTGCATACTAATTAGCTCCCAATAATCTTTCCATTTTGCGACATATGACCGATCTATTAATAAAGTAATAACTTTTATAATAGAAGAGATAATATATACATTAAAGTCTGGAAAAGAAATACCCCCTTGAGACCAGCTATTAGTATGTTTCTTTAATGCAATCCTAGGTCTATTAGGTGCCCATAAGAAATTTAACATTAGTGTATTCAGTTTCTTGATAGTTATTTTTGTAGGTGAAGGTATTATTGATTGTATTAAGTATAAAATCTTGGGGAATATTATCATTTTAATAATTGTAAGTCTCTCCTCCATAGTAAAAAACATATTATTCCAGGTATTAAAAGATTTTGTATATTAAGAAAACAGGTATTATAGTTATTATATATAATAGATTTAATATCTTTAGATAGTATTATACCTAAATAGGTTATCTGACCTGAGTTGGGTACATATTTAGTAAAATCACTAATGAGAGTATTTTTTCGTGTATATATAGGTAGTATTTTAGCTGTTCCTTCATTGAATATTAAACCAGAAATACTTTTAAAATTCATCATTTTATCAAATAAAGA
>NC_056729.1:1316771011-1316811088 GCF_019279795.1 Protopterus annectens
TGAAGAACTTATAAACTTTTACAAGAAATAAATATGTTATTATTCTATTAATGATATTTTCATTACTGTTCTCTCCCTGCCCTCCCCCACCCTTTACCCACTACATAATCTAAATAGAATGTCATTGTTTAAACAAAGAAAATAATAAAAGAAGGAAAAAAAAAGATAAAGATAAAAAAATGTATCAAATTACTAACCTTACTTTTTCAGAAAGAAAAACAAATCGAGTCACAGCCTGCCATTAAATCCTCAGGCATTTTGACTGGTTATGAAACAAAACATTTCTTTGCACATAGAGAATAACTTTGATTAAATCTTTTCCAAAATATTTGTGGCTTTCTGGAAATGCAGGAACTATATTCAAAAAGATTAATAATGAACTAAAATGATGAGAGAGAAAAAAAACAAATCATTTGTTTTTTAGTCTCTTCTTCTTCTCTGAAGTCTTCCAGGAAGCTTCAGTTGCCAATCTCTTTAATGAAGAACTAGCCCATTCCATTTCTTCTATTTTATCCAAAATCCTTTTTTCTTTGACAAACAGTAAAGCAGAGTCTAAATCATCGAAGACCTTAGGACCATCAGGAAGGAAGATTTTTAGCTTGGCAGGAAACAGAAGGTATGTTTTAAACTGTGCTTTTTTAAACTCCCTTATTAGTGGCAGAAAAACTTTTCTTTTAGCAATTACCATGGAAGAATAGTCATTGTCAAAACGCACAGTTGTCTCATTAAACTTAACAGGAGCTTTAGCCCAAGCAGATTTAAGAACCATCTCTTTATCAAAAGATGATAGAAATCTAACTATAACTGATCTAGGATAGTTTTTGTTAGAGTTGGTATTAGCTATAGATCTATGTTTGGTAAATCTAAAGTTTTAGGGAGCCATGTTGTTAAAAAAGAAGTAATATTGTTACCTTCAATATTTTCTGGCAGTCCAAAAATCCTAATGTTATTGCGCCTAGATCTATTTTCCAGGTCATCCAGCTTTGTTTGTAAATGTGTATTTTGTTTCAGCAGAAACTCAATGTTGATTTCCTCTTCTTGTATTTTATTTTCCATGTCATTCACAGCTTCTTCTATGCCTGTCATCTGGATCTTCTGTTGTTGCAGGTCCATATGTAACAAGTCTATTTGTTTTGTAGTTTTTTCTATGAAAGTGTCTATTTTAGTATCCATTTTATCCATCTTAGCAGTAAGTTGCTGGACTATAATTATCAGAGACTGAAGTTCTTTCTTGATGCTGGAGTCTTGAGAATTTGTCTTACTGGAACTCATTTCAGACTGATAAACTGACAGGAAAATTTCCAAAGTAATTTCTGACAGGAATATTATTAAGATTTCCTTTCTTTTTTAAAAAAATGCAAACTGCAGGCAACCTTGAGTCCGGTAAGCAGGCTTAAAGGCAGAAAGCACAAACCAAATCTCCTTTAACGCAATATTTTATTTTTCCAAGAGTAAAGCGTTTTCGCCGTAACCAATGTCACAGCTTCATCAGAAGGAAACAGTTAACAATGAAAGCATTCATTATTATAGAAAACAAACAGGAAATGAATATCTCTATACAACAACGCCAATGGTTAAACAATTTAAGATCTCTTCCAGTTAGATTTTTAAAACCAGATAAAGGGGGTGGCCTGGTTGTCTTTGATGACTACCAATATAAACAAAGGATGTCGCAGGTACTTGATTCAACAGCTTATGAGGCTTCCTCTCTCAATGAGGTTAATACGTCTCAAGGGCGCATTCGGGGTTATTTTCGTGATCTTTTTCTAGCAGGTAAGATAGATTTAGATACATACAATTATATTGATATTGTATCTCCAAAACTACCTGTTATGTTCGGTTTGCCGAAAATTCATAAAGATCAAAATAACCCCCCTATGCGAGCTTTAATAGATGGTAGGTCATCTATGACCTACCCATGCTCAAAACGTATCGATAACATCCTGTCAAAATATGTTAAGAAGATCCCTACTATTTGTAGGGACTCATGGTCTTTTTTGAGTGACATCAATAGTACAAAATTTGATGTTCATTCGAATTTCTTGACAATCGATGTTATCGATTTATACACATCCATCCCTCATAATGAGGCGGTTGAATGGATAGAACTACTTCTTAAAGAGTTGGATGCACCCCATACTGAGATTGAGGTTGTTACTGAACTTTTGGGTATAGTTCTGTCTTGCAACTTCTTTATTTTTGATCAACAGTTTTATTTACAAAAGTGTGGGGTTGCCATGGGCTCGCCTTGTGGGGCGAGCCTAGCTAATTTATTTGTAGCCTTCTGGGAAAAGCACTTTTTAATGTCTAACCAGAACTTGGTGAAGAATGTTAAGTACTACACCAGATTCTTGGATGACATTTTTATTTTGTTTAATGGTGACGAAGAAGAGGCGGGAATGTTTGTTGAACTTTTAAACACTACTACTGAATGTTTAAAGTTTACATTTAATTTTTCCAGTTTTGAAGCTAATTATTTGGATGTTAAATTAGTGAAGGATGCTAACAAAGAAGTTTATCTTTCTAGTATTTATAGAAAGCCAACTTATTGCAATTCCTTCCTGCACTACAGTAGTTTTCATCCACCTAAACAAAAAAAGTCCATTGTTAAAGGACAGCTAGTACGTGCAGGAAGGATGTGCACTACATTGGATGATTTTAGAAACGAATGCCAGTTTCTAAAAGAATTATTTTTGAACCGAGGTTACCCAGTCTCACTGGTTAATGACCTTATATTAGAGGTTGATACAAAACGATTAAGAGGTTTTTATAAACCCTTATTGGACCAGGAAAGTTTTGTCTTGTCACCTGTAAATGATGAATTTGTTATTCATGATGAAATAAGTAGCAGATTAGAGCTAAGGAGGAATTTTTCTTTGAGTTTTATCACCCAATACACTTTAAATTCCTCTGACATCTGGGCATCTATTTTAAAGAATTGGCCCTTAGTAATTAATTCGCCAAATTTGATTGACAAGTTAGGTACACGCCCTTATGTTATTTACAAAAGAGGAAGTAACCTTAAGGAATTATTACAGCTTGACTCTAATACTGCAGATTTTACCAGGCTTAAGGGGTCATTCAAATGTGGTTTTTGCAACATGTGTAGGTTTATGACATCAGGTAGCTCTTTCAAAATAAGGAATGTTAAATACCCTATCCATTATAAGATTTCTTGTGATTCAAAATCGGTTGTCTATCTTGCCCAGTGTAATTGCTGTCCATGTTTTTATATTGGAATGACTAACCGCAAATTAAAGGAGAGGGTGTATCAACACATTTATGCAATAAAAAAAACCCTCTTGGAAAATGCCTTAGCCAAGCACGTAAACATCAATCCTGGCCATAATTTTAGTTTTATGGGCATTGATCAGGTAGTTCCATCAATTCGGGGAGGTCCATTTTCAATTTTGCTAGAAAATATAGAATTAGCTTGGCAGTTGAATCTGGATGCATTCAGACCACCTGGTCTGAATGAAAATTGTAATATATCCTGTATTTTAAAACTAAAGAGTTACTTGAGGTGACTGTTTGGTTATATATTTATACATTTTTTGAGTGCACTAATATTTTTTAACATATTTGGCTTTCGCTTTGTATTCATTATAAATGTTTTTACTGGTTGCATTTTTATGTATATATTTTAATTGAACCTACGTTCTTGTTTTATATTTTTATATTTATTCTTTAGATAATAGGATTAATTAATTGTATTGTGTAGGAAATTGATTTTTGTCATTTCCTGTTTGTTTTCTATAATAATGAATGCTTTCATTGTTAACTGTTTCCTTCTGATGAAGCTGTGACATTGGTTACGGCGAAAACGCTTTACTCTTGGAAAAATAAAATATTGCGTTAAAGGAGATTTGGTTTGTGCTTTCTGCCTTTAAGCCTGCTTACCGGACTCAAGGTTGCCTGCAGTTTGCATTTTTTTGGTTTATTTGTTTTTTACTCCTTTCTTTTTTAGATATAGTTCAAGAACTATATAAAACAAACATATTTAGAAAGAAAATTACTTCAAGAATTAAATTTTTAAGTAATTAATTCCTGTCAATGTAATGAAATTGGTGGAGCTGAAGAAATCTGCTGCTATCCTGTGTTCATCCTTGGCCACGCCCCGCTAAACTGCAATTCTTGAGTGCAGGGACATGTATATTGTGAAAGCTCTGCTCTCAGACACGCCCTCTACATTCTTCCACACTCTGTGTCCGTTTAGGAGCTCAGGCAGCACACCTTCATTAATATGCATGGCGCACTGACGTGCTGCTCCTAAACGGTCACTTCCATGCAGGACTAAGCTAGTCCTGCATGGAAGATTACTGAATTTGGGGGATGATTAAGTAAAGTGATACTGATAAATTTGGGTGTGCCTCGCCCATTACCCTGCTTAAGGCCCCATTTAACCATGAGACAACTCTGCATCTGCTTCATTGCTGATTACATGACATTCTCAAACAAGCTGTCAGACTATAAATAATTACTATGCTGTATCTTTCTAGACTAATCCTTCTATCTTGCCACTGTCAATGACAAGTGTGACTATCCTTCCCATTAAACAAATGCACTTGTGAAAAACAGAATATACTGCCTTTCTCTATCCATAATAAAATGCCTTCTGTGGCTAGATCATTACCATAACCATTCTCCTCAGGTGATATTTTGTTTGTGAATAGGGATATAGTCACTGCCAAAGTATTATTTTTAAACCATATAGTTGTCTGTATAAATAGGTGCAGATCATATTACTGTATAATTGCCTATGTCCTCTTTCTAAATGCTATTACTTAGACAATATAAAACTGCAACCAAAAGCAATATGCATGTTTCTCAACATATTATTAATCATTCTATGAAAAAAATACTATTTAAGGCTACATGAAGGTATGAATGCTTCATTTAATGTAATATTGTTTGGCTTTTCTCCTCATACCTTCTCTGAAAAGGACTGTCATACCCAGTCAGAATTTCCTTCTAAACAAGTACAAATAAATAAAGCGATTAAATAAAAAAAATACAAATATATATATATATATATATATATATATATATATATATATACATACACATAAGTACATAAATAATCCAGTCTGCTTTACATATGTATAGATCATGATCAGTAATTTGATTTTTCTTATGTTGAATATAAAGAGATTATTGTAAGTGGTTTTATTTTTGCATTCTATGCACTGTGTTTGGTCTAGTAACTGAACTGTGCATCTGTCTATGAGGACTAGAATATTTCTGTTTTTTGAGGCCAGTAGTGATCCCTATGCTCAGTAAGTCACCCTTAGGCTGATCTGACTTGGCTGATTTGCACCCAGTTATCATTTTCTGTTATTAGCAATGTTTATATTCACAAGTTCATAGATTTGTACTATGCAATTCATTGGGATGATCACTAGTAAGTGACATTACAATTTAAATTACTTGCTATTCTTTTCTATGTGATTTTGAGGGGCTCTCGTGACTTCCTTTATTGAAATATGTCTGGTTTTGCATTTTGATACAATCCTCTATGCTTTCTTGAGTATGGATAATGGCATCTTGATGATGACTGCTCTAATGTTACAGTTGATCTTGTTCCTCAGTCTTTCAGATGCATATAACACCATGGAACAGGTCATTATGATAAGTCTTCTGTGCAACTATTGTGCTGTTACACTCTCACTGCCTGAGTAGCATGATTTTTACTTGTTGGAAGATAACCTGCTAGTATATAGATTTCCTGACTGTCTGATTCTGTCTTCCTGTTATTCATTATAGTTGTTATTCCTATAAAATATTATATTAATGCTTGAAATATCTGTTATTGCTGTTACGCTAGAGATATGTTTTCATACCTCTCTTTTTCTCACTACTATGTTTATGATTTTATATTTCTGCCTTAAAAGACTGTTTGCAAGTCTGCTATACTAGGATGGATTTTGGTAATTGAACAGTCAATCCATATGAGAATAAAGCAGTGTTGATACATGCATGGCTGTGCATGGTTCACAGATTCTCCTCTCTTCATTTGTCTTTTACATGGAGAAGAGGTTGGAGCTTGTGCCTTATATGAATAGTTTGGGCAGGGGTGGCTCATACTATTGGACTGCAAGACTGTAGCTCCTCCAGCTCTAAAAGAAAAACAGAATAACTAGCCGTAAGTATCAGAACTGCACATGAGTGCTTCCTATTCAGACTGCCGTTTAACCAGTCCAGATTACAATGAGAAGGCATCTGAGTACCGGAATGGCACATGCATGCTTCCTATCCGGACTACCATTTTAACCAGTTCAGATTACAATGAGAAGGCATATGTACACTGATGCCCAGAAGTCTATGCGGTTACAAACTGCATAGACTGGAAGGAAATCAGATGGCAATGTCTGCAGTCATGTACTTGGATAGATAGCCACTGATTGGCTCTCAGCTCAGGAATTCATACTTGCCGCTCTCATCTCACTGCTGCAAAGGAAGGAATTGTCTCATCTCACTGCTGCAAGGGAAGTAACTGGTGTAATTCAGAAGCTGGCTGGTGCTGCAGGGAATACACAGGTACTTCAAAGTGGTGTGTGTGTGTGTGTGTGTGTGTGTGTGTGTGTGTGTGTGTGTGTGTGTGTGTGTGTGTGTGTGTGTGTGTGTGTGTGTGTGTGTGTGTGTGTGTGTGCATGTGTGCATGTGCGTGTGTGTGTGTGTGTGTGTTTGTGTGTCCGTGTGTGTGTGTCTATGTGACTGAATCCTGTGAAGGAGTGGTGCCTGTTCTGGACTAGTTCTATATCTTAAGCCCACTTCCTGCTGAGGCAGGTTTCAAATCCCCCAAAGTCCTAAACAGGATACAATCGGTACCTAACATGAATGAACGAATGAAGGCATGCAGGTTTTAACACCCACATGAATCGGTGGTTGTTTCTGCTTCAGATCACATTGATAACATCATTTATTCCTTTGCTTCCCTACTTTTCTCTACATGCTTGATAGCTGTGCAGACAGATGACAGAATAACTTTTCTATAAAATGTTGACCCTGATACTGTTGCATTCTCTAAGCTAGTCTGGTGCTATTCCATTTTGGCAAACAAATATGAGAAACAAGATTTTTCTAACTTTACAAGTTTTACATATATAGTCCACGTTGTCAGATAACACTATAATGTGACATTTTAGGTCATCGTATTCATCCAGTTTACATTTATCACATGGCTTATGGTTTAAATAAAATATACTGCATGATGAGTCAGAACTTAGGGACTACTATTATTTAAAAAAATCTTCCTCTCATGCTTTGCCGAAGAGTATACTCTTTCTTCAAGTAGTCTCAACATTTTTTCTACAACTGCATCAGCAAATATATCATATGAAAATAACAGATAGTAGGAAAGGCAGATTAATTGCAGGATATGGGTCTGCATTTTATTTCACTGACGCTTACATCAGACAAGCAGAAAGGTAGCAAAGAAAACTTGTCCCCAACAGTAGTGAGTACACTAAAAGAGTTTGATCTACACTAGAACAGTTTGATCACAGGAGTGGGAGGGCCAGCAGAAACTGCTAAATCCACATTCAGGGTGGAGGAATACAAGACTAGGGAGGGTACAGAACCAACATAACTGGAGTTTGGTGTGTGTGCAATGCCCCAGTTAAATACACTTGCTGGCTAGAGTTACTCAGGTTCAAATCCTATACCTTGGGTACAAGTAGCAACAGCCTGAACTTCCTACCCACCACCACTTGTGAAAGCTATTCAGACTTTTGCCTCATATTTTTGCACTGTTCTGTTCCTCATAAAATCTGTGGTTTTTCTGGAGTTTTGCAATAAATAATGACAGCCATTTGAATTTCAGACTTCATATTCTTCAGAAAATACATGGCAACACAAAGCCTTTTCTTGTAGCAATTTTCTAAGTTTATAAGATCAATATTTCAAAATTGTCTCTATCTTTGGGGCTGTAATCCCCCATTATTGGCTTTGTCCAAGTTTTTTGTGCTAAGAGGTTGAGAGTTATGGTGAGAACTGAATTCACTAAATGATAGCCATTTAAGTTTCAGTCTTCCTATGCTTCAAGAAACAGCTTATATGGCATAGTAGTATGCTGCTCTGATTGTAATGCACAGGCTCCTGGGTTCAAGAGTAGGCAGTGAAGTGCATGATGATAACATAAAATTTTATTCTAGCAACTTTCCAAGATTATACAAGCAATGTTTAAAATGTGTCCCTGGTTTTTGGGCTTTTGCTCCCCCCCTGCCGCCAATAAATTTTGGCTTTTTCCAGATTTCTTCTGCTGCAAAGTTGAGCGATACAGTTGAGTGTCGAGTGGATTTTACAAGGAGTTGAGAGCTTTGGGGGAAGAGAAGTTTAGTGCTTCTTAGGTTGAGTGTCCTTGTCTTGTTAATAGCATAACAGGTTAAATACTTGCTCTTGTTACAGAAGGCTGTTGGTTCTACTCCTACAGTATTTAGATGCATTGCTGATACTGTACTGTGTTGCACTTGTAAAGGGGGTGGATGCTGCAGTTCTGAGAATGTCTTTTTTGGTGGACATACCTAGTAACTATGAACCTGTTATCAGTTCACCATCCATTCCCTATTGCAATATTACTAGCTTATCATTTTTTTAATGTAACATAGGCAATTTAATCCTCAAGGGCATCACTCACTTTATTTGTAGATGAAACAATGAAATATAAAGTTGTTTGCTAGCAGCAACCTCTTCATTAGTTACAGATCTCTTTAATGTGGAATTATTTAGATGACTTTTACTTCTGCAGAGATTGTACATCTTTACTGATACGGGTGGACTGTAGAAGTTTGAGTAGACTTTTATGATGGAAATGTTCTGAATTGGGCATTTTTGTCATTATCGGTGCATGCATTTTGTTTCATTATTTAATGGAAAAATGTTCAAAACAAATTTAAAACAATCTCTAACAACTGTACTGTATTATACAAGGAATACAATTTAATACAATCAGGAAGGTGTTTATTCATTATCTGATCAGCTCATGTATGCCTCCTCCCAGTTCTTGGTTGGATGTGTTCGATTATGAACAAATTAAATCAACTGTCTACAATCATAAAATTTTTTTGTTACTGAATATTTTCACTGATTGAGTCTGAATGCTACTGAAAGTGATGAAGCCAGATTGAAGCAATCACTTCTCTTATATCTTCTTTTTTTTTGGGGGGGGGGTTATTCATTGTCCACAACTAGGGAACTAACTCTGTCATGTAGGATTTCTGCTGCACAGTTCTCCCGGCTGAACTGTACCTCTCAACTGTCCAGATTTTTGCAGAATTAATAGATTTTTGCTTCTTATTTTTGGTTTGTTCTTCATTAAATTTGTGGTTTTCTGGCAAATCATTTAGGAATGAAGTCACTTAATAATGACAGACATTGAGTTTCAGACTTCATACCCTGCAGAAAAATGCAAGCTAAAGCAAGACCTGTTATTCTGTTGACTGTCTACGTTTATACAAGAGCAATTTTTAGTACTGTGTGTTTGTTCCCCCAATATATTTGTCCTTGTCCAGATTCCCTGTGTTAAGAGGTTGAGAGGTATGTGCAAATAAATCGCTTTATAGAATTAAGTATATCCAAACCTCTCAACTGCCCCTGATTTTGGCTCAAAATGTTGCTCTCCCCCTAATATTCCTCCCCAAAATGGAAGGAAATGTGAAGGGTTAACAATTATTAAATAATTATAATGATCAGGGTTACAGATTACTTTTATTTCAAAAATGCATGTAGATTCTCTTATTTTCTCAGCTGCTCAACCTAACAGTACTAATATTATATTCTTTGACAGGTTCCCAGCTGTATTGTGTGGCTATTTTATATTTTTGCATCACATTTTTGGTCCATTTTTCATAAAATTGTGGTTTTCTGGCAAATTAGTGGCAAATCATTAAAGAGTGAAGTTAGAAAACAATGACAGACATTTGAGTTTCAGATTTTATACCCTTCAGAAAGTTCATACTAATGCAAGACCTACTATTCTATTATCTTTCGAAGTTTATAAGAGCAATATTTAGAAAATGTCCTTATTTTTAGGCCTTTGTCCCACTTCTGTTTATAGCTTTTTTCTAGATTTCTTGCTCTGATGTTGATAGGTATGACAGATATGTCAGGGCCATCAGTGCCAGCCAGAGACATTTAAAATTGTGACATACTTGTTGTACCCCACTCCCCCATGTAGTGCCTCTGGATGTGTCCAAGCAAGGCAAGGAGCAGTCATGCAGTGAAAGTGTGCAAAGTACCCCCCCAATCCAAGGAAGACACAAGTACTACAGTGACTTTTCATCTATCCTTGATTTTGCAGAATGTTCTGGTTTTCTGTCATATTTTTATACCGTTGATTTATGCTTCTTATTATTCAGAAAATGCATGTCGTTGCAGTGCCTGTTGCTCTCTGTTTAAGTAGCAATGCTTTAATGACCATCAGGTAAGCTTGTCTGAGACTGTAAGATGCAAGTAAGCTTTAATAAGCATACCGTTAAAGAATTATCAACATTGAAAGCCTTTTGTTGTTGCCATGCAGAGAATATTTACATAACTAGATAACGTATAAGCCTTAGGTATTGAAATGCACATGACCGTATTTGTAATAAAGGGCAGGATTACAATATTTTCAGAAGCTCATTACATTTGTTGGAGAATTGCAGTCATCTTTGCAGGCTTTACCCGTAAACTAAGCAGAATGCCAATCTATCATGTGTGGTCCATAACCTGTGCAGTAATCCTTTAAGCAATTTATCTTGAGCTTGGTTGTTGTTTGCAGTTCATTTTTTACTTTGATCCTGTATTCCCCATGAAACAAGTAGATAGTTGTCAAACAGCAGGTCATTTTTGGATAAGAACCATTTTTACAAGTGGGGTAATTGGTATCACAGAGATTGCTACTTTCAGCATGTTGCTTGGTACTTTTATAAAGCTGAATATAAATTATGATTAGAACTGCAGTGCAAGGAGAAGTGGTTTGAGTTGAGTGCTGCTTGTTTTTTTATACTTGATTTCGACTGGCATTCCAGTAATGTATTTAAAAAGTAATTTATTTTTTCATGCCTCACAACCTTTTTGTTTCCATCTAGATATTAAATAAGCTGTCATGTAGCCAATGCATGGAAATATTTTTTTCTTCTCCACTTCATTTTGCCTTGATTGTACTCTCATAATGATGGTTCGGCACGCAGAGCAGTATATTTAATTAAAGTCCCAGTTTTTGTGGTTTTGAGCATAGCTCCACCCCTTTCTAGTTGGCCACACCCCTTCCCATTGGCCCTATCCATCCAGCTTTCTCCTGCAGCCCCCCTTTGATTTGAAGTCACCAGCCGCCACTGAGTCTGGGAGAAGAATCTTCAGATTCTTCTGATACTTAAGGGCAAAATATATCAACTGTGAATAGATTCCTTTTGCTATACCCTAAAGAATGACTCCCAGATTAAGCACTTCATTCCATCTTTGGAACTTGCAACAGTGATTCTGGTTTTTGGTATTCTTTTTGAGTTGGATATAACATACTTTATCCTGAGCTTAAATGATGGTACTTTACCCACTTTTAGATGGTTAGAATTCCATTGCAGAATATTGAAATATGATTTTCATGGGTTCAGGTGCCTAGGCAGCGAGACATTTCCCTGTGGTACATTTGGTTGGGGGCACATGGCTGAAGTGACATTCAGCTGCAGAGAAATATGGCTCTTGTGAACTTCCTGTGGGCAAAGAGAATCACACACTGCCATGCCCACAGCTTTAATAACCAGGTGCATGGGGGGCTGGGCAGAAGAAGTAATGAGTATTGTGCTTAGTATACAATACATGCTTGTGTAACTACAATATGCAGAAGTGTGTTACAGCATGGAGGAAATACTGCATACTTTACTGTAGTCACATTTATGCTGCAGTATGTATTTTAGGTGTTCCACACACAGTGATTATAATGGCACTCTTCACTGTGAACTACCTTTTTACTGCCACTGACAGGCCCACTGGCCAGCCTGCTGCTGATGCCTGCCATACTGCCTTCTGTCTCATTTTGCCTCAAGGACCATGGACATTATTTTCCCCTTGTGCACTTGGTTTTTAAAGTTGTGGGCGTGACGTTGCATTCTTCTCTTTGCCCAAAGGGAATTCACAGCAACCATATTTCTCTGCAGCTGAATCACTTCAGCCATGTGACCCCAACCAAATGTACCGCAGGGAAATATCTCACAGCCTAGGTGCCTGAACCCTGTTTTCCCAATTGTCATGTCACTCTTCTGTTCTGAGATCTTCAGTAGCAACCTTCTGAAGTGAGGTCCTTTTTTTAAATTGTACATCTTACTTACATTGCATTGCATTGTTTCAGTCCCTCCACCTTTCAAGATCACTTTTCTCTTTATAGACTTCCTGTCATCTCATACCCTCAGCTGAAGGGTTGCTGATCATTCCTAGGATATGGCTGGAGGCCTTGGGTGAGCAGTCATTTACATGCCTGGCACCGCTATTGTGGAACTAACCACCTTACAAAATGAAGGCAGTTGAGAATAAAGATTATTTTAGATATCCATTACATATCACTTATTCAAGAGATTTTACCTAAAGCCTAAATGAGTATGACAATGGGCAGGATTCACGAAGCCTCCGTGTAAGAGTTATAACTCATACATGGAGGCTGCAGTTAAACGGAGTGATGTCAGCATGCTCTGCATATTCATGAGAGCATGCTGAATCACACTTAAGGCCAACACGGTCCATGTAAGACAGTAGGGGGCGTGTCCGTAGGCCGAGCCCTTTAAGCGGACACGCCCCCAGAAGAGGAAAAGTACCCAAAGTAAACACAAATGACAGAGTCCACGGAAATGTGAATAAACAGAACACAACACATGCCCCCACAGACTATGAACAGAAAACATAAATAAACATGTTTTATATATTTTTTTAAATTGTAAAAATGTTTAACCGTGAGTGCGCTCGTTTGCGCGGGCATGCCTGTAGCGCAGCTACAGTTAGCAGTCAGTGGGAAAGCATACAAGAACTAAATATGCAAAATAAACCAGGAAGCAATAGCGTAGCGGTAGAGATGTTGGCTGAAGAGCAGGCATTCATGGTTCGAGCCCCCACAACACCAATTTTTTTTTTTTAGCAAAATAAGCAGTTAACAAGTCCCTGACAAATATGTACACATAAAACCACAATGTATGTAAAATGTAATGAAATAGCCCATTTATATTGAAGAAATGTGAGGTAACAAAAGAATAAAAAATGCCAGATGTGCTCATAGCTGAGCTACAGTTTAACAGAGTGAGTGCATCTGCTCGTAGATCAGCAGTGGTTTAACTGGTGCAAAATGAGTGCCCGTAGCTGAGCAGTGGTCTAACATGCTAAATCTATGTGCCCCTAACTGAGCTGAGTGTAATATGCGTGCCAATAGCCAAATGAGGCTTAAAGCAGCGTACCCCATTTGCGTGGAGCTGCGCACCGCGCAAACAAGCTAACCGACGGGCAACGTTGAGCAAGCAGTATCAAAACTGCCTTTACACAGACACACCCCTCAGCATGTCTAGACAGTCATGAAAAATAAAAAGCAGTGGCCAGGTTCGAACCCAGGATACTATGCACCATAGTCAAGGTACAGAACCACTAAGCCATGACAGCAGTACCTTTACATGCAATAATAGCTAATATATAGGAATGAATACAAACTAGAGCATGACAATGCAGGTTTACTGAAGTTGATACAATTCCAAAATGGCCAATCACAGATATGTGTGGGAAAAATGGACTATATAAGCCCCATAAGCGGGAATACACAACATAAACGATTGTAGAACTGACCTGCAGGCAGAATGACAGGAGTAGGAGAGGGTAGTTGCTTTCAAGCACAGAGGTGGGGTATTGAGGAGTCCAGGTACATGGTCTGGCTCCTAGTCCATAATCATGAGGCCCAACTCATGCAGGGCCAGGTCCTCTGGGGAGCATACAGGGCCGAGGCGTGGGACCGGTTGGCTCATGATCTCACCAGTGCCACAGGGATTCCAAGGACTGGTGAGCAGGTCCGTCACCACCATGTGGACCTGAAGAGACACAAGCAGGACCAACTGAACCTTTGGATCCAGGAGGCCCGGCAAACACCCAACGCCCCACTACTGAGTAAGTAACATTTAATTATGTATGTAAGAAATTAAACTAGCTGATATTATGGAGATGTGTATTCCCATATTACTTCATTTATATTACAGCTGCAGGTGTCTGTTCTGCGGACCGCAGAGCCTATGGCGATAGGCTGGTGCAGTTGTGCCACCAGGCAGGTCAGTAATCCACTACCAGTAACTGTAAAGAAATATAAAAGTATGACAGTCAGCAAAAGAGTGCAGTGTAGTCAGTAAGGAATAAAATCTGCAAGTAACAGTGTGAAAGTGTCTGCAAGTATTGCTTGATTACAAAAGTGTGTTTCAGCCTGTAAGTTAAACCGAAAAATGAAACTGTCTGACATATATTCTGAAATAAAAATGCCCTACCTGTAAGAAAATAGTACACAACTTGCAGCAGGCTGAAAAGTATAGCTGCAGAAGATGATGAAATCACATGTGTGAAATATATCCCTGTGGAAATACTGAAACATGACAGAAGTGAGACTGCTGGAAAGGATTGTAATAACTACAGGTAAAACATGTCAATAAAGCCTAGAAGTAAGTACCATCCTGAATAGTAAAATGAAAGCAAGTGAGAGAGTGTGAGAAAGTGTAATGAATCCAAGCAATACAGTAGTAATAACCCCTGAATAAAGTATACTGCAGTCAAGACAGAATGAAATGCATGTGAGATTCAAAACCAAACAGCAAAATCTGTTCAAAGTGTTGCTGCATCTGAAATGTGTATCCCAAAATCTGGATATGTTGCTCTCAGTCTGCAATATGCAGATAGGATGATTGTCTGATATACCAAATATCCACACTTGTCTACAGCTATATAAAGCAAATGTAGCAGGATGATGTAGCTGAACAAAGCTAGATATGAATGTGTATGAAGAACAATAAAATGTATATTGATGTTGCAGTAACAGTCCTATCACCAAGTTGAAATAGTTATCATATAGGAAACTGTAGTTAGAACAGTAGTGTGTATATAACTGTAGCTATTAGAAATGTACAGCATATGTATTGTTATTCAAGGTGTTAATATTACTTTCTTTACCCCACCCTATAACCACATATAACCCATTCCACGTGAAAATGGTATGTGCAATCACAATTAACACCCCTGGACATTTGTCCTGTTGGGTCATATATATTTGCATGTCCGTTGATGCATCTGCCCTGTTCATACATCCACACCTGATGGCCTGTTGCCATCAATTAACCCTGCATGTTGTTGGACTGTGTATTTCTGTTCAAATTATGCATGTGTTATGCACGCTGTTCAATGGTGTGAATATCTGGGTGTTTGGTTAATGGGAATACTAATGCATGCTGTTACAACTAATTGTGAATGGTATTATATGTCACTAACCCAAACTGTCATGACATAATGCAAAACATAGGACGACAGGGAAGGCGGGTTCCAGCGGACCCACCTCTCCCACCTCAGCTGGCGAGTGCACCTGGCACTAGTGCCGAGTCCAGACCCTCCTCCGGTAGCCCTGTGCCACCTTCAGGTGGAAGCACTGCAGGGGATGGGGCTCACCCCCCCTCTGCAAGTGTGGCCAGAGGAGAACCACCACTCACACTCCGTAGCGTCTGGACTGTGGTGCGTAGGGAGATTCGGGACTCTGTTCTCGAGCCCTTATGCCAGCTCGAGGCACGGGTGGCGCAACTAACGGGCATGCCTGTTGCCCGGCCTACACAGCCCCCAGCACAGCCCCATCCTGGGCAGTGAAGGAACAGTGGCAACTGCCTATGGGTGGGGATATCAGTTCCACTCTTGCCATCTGTGGGCTCATGGGCTCTGGATATCCAAACCACCGTCCCCATCAATTGTGTAACCCCCCCACACATGTCATACACCGCCCCTGTATGCGTCTTGTTTGTCTTGTCTGTTTACCTACCCAACCTACCTCCCCAGCTGGACCGACTTCCTTCACCTGACATACCACTCTCACCTGAAAAAAAAAAAAAAGGGCACTCTGTACCCACAAAAAAATTACGCCCCATACATAGCTGCCCATTCCGCACACATGTCTGCTAGACATGGAACCTATCAATTACAATTGGCTGTACAACAAGTATTATTGTTGTCCTGACACCTCTCTCAGGGGTGGAAGGTTTCAAATGTCACACCAAATTACATACATATGCACAGCTTTTGCTGATGAAGAAATGGGCAGCTATGGGCCTTACCTACATCCCTCCTGCACATCCCAAGCTTGTTTCCCTACTGTCTTACCCTCTTTGTGACCCCTTTTTCACCACTTTCCTGTCTCCCCATTTTCTTTTCTTTCAAAGAAAATAGCACGGGTGTGCGCCAGAGTAAGCACCATTAAGCGGTTGTAAGCAGGTGTGTGCTTGTGTGCGCGGAGCTAACCGCCAGTGCGCATGCGTGAGCTCCGCACAAACCAGCGCTAACCCGGTTACAACTGCTTAAAAGTGCCTTAGTCACTTTGATTGTCAGGTCCTGTACTCAGTTCAAAAGCAAAATAAAATCCCGAACCCAGGACCTTGGAAACACTAGTCTGTACGACCTACCACTAAGCCATGACTCTTATACAAAAGCATTGTGCTAAAATAAATATAACATGTAATAGTAGGGATGAATGTAAAGGGAATATAGGATGTGTAGTACACAAAGCATGTCATTTAAAATAACTGTCAAAACTACTGGATTTCCATAATAGTAGTGTGTGAACAGAAACAGCCATGCTAGTTGGCAGCTTGTAGATAATAAGGTCAGTTAAAGTACATATATAAATGTATGTATATGTACATTATATATATATATATATATATATATATATATATATATAAATATATATCTATATATAGTTGTAGGAGTCAATGTGCATACACACTTGCTACAGGGAACATGAGAGAGGAATGGAGAAATGTGAATATACAACACAGCCTGAATCATGAGAGAGATACTAACCTTTACACTCACAGAACACTGTCCACAGCATACCAGCATGGTCGCCGCCCTTACAATCTGAAAGGGCAACGCCTATCCCACATACCCTTTTATAGTACTGACCTGAAATCACAGTGAGAACTGCAATCAGTACACAACTGGCTGTATGCAATTAGCAAATGCTGGCTTACAATTGGTGCAGAGGCCATCACATGGACCTATGCAGATACCTACAAAAGCATCCAGTGCTAACACTCCCCACATGCAATACATTCATTGCATTGTCTGTAAGCAGACAGAGGAGAGCGAAGTGAGAGAGAGAGAGAGAGAGAGCAAAAAAAAAAAGATTAGACACTGTGACTCTGTCACCCGAAGCTGTCAGCACTGACAGTAGCAGCAGCAAGCAGAAGCTGTGGTAATGCAGCCAGCTGCGACAAACACAGGTAATGCAAAGTAGCAGTTTAATAGTGTGCATACTGTGAACCCTCCAAATGTGTCATAGGTCTGTATCCATAGGTATGTCCATGTGATATGTTGTGTGTACGTAGTTCCACCAAAAGGGGATGACCATACATTACATGTCAATCAGTCTTAGGCCATGATCCTGGCAGCAGTTGTCTGTGCATTGGCCCAGCAATGGCTGTAGTGACTGCTTTGAAAGGTCAGCCAGGTTCTAAAGTCAGGATCAGCCCATCCCAAAGGCACACTGGCTGGGAACAAGTGTCTGCAGGTACCTGATGTGACTGCATATGCATCCCATACTGCATAATTCCATAGCTTAGCAGACCAGGCCCATTATGCATATGATGTGGTAATTCCCAGGGTCAGTCGAGGTGCCCCCTTAGTGGTGTGGGATCACTGTTGCTGTATGCCACTGTCCAGGTACATATCCTGTAGTACAGCCAAGATAAATTATCAGTGTTATATGCTGTTGTATGTCCTCTCGGAGGGCCGGTAGCACACATCCAGGGATACCACGAGGTCACAGTGATGCTGTGTGTTCTTCACTGCTGAGGACGGCCCTCACCTGGACATGTGAAATGATAGGGAGGTTACATCCAGCTGTGATAAATATTTCAACTGGTGGGGAGAAGGAGGGGGGATATGTGCACCGAACATGTCTGCAAGATTGTTGCCAATATCCGTGTGTTTGGTGAATGTTAAGTAGGTGTGTATTAACACAGAGCATATCTGAGGCATGTGTTCCATATGTATAACATAACTGAAGAAGGCCTTGTGGTCATTCATAGTGTTTGTGTCCATTTCCCTACCAGAGTAGGCCGTGGCCGTTGTTATGACGGACCGTAGCGTAGTACCAGTGCTGACCACATATGCCTTCCCTTAATGTGAATGTGCTCTGTCCTGCAGTAGCCTCCTGCTATTGCTATACAATCTGCCTCTGTCTGGGGTCCACCGGACAGGATGCCTAACCTTTGTGCATAGGGTCTGGGTTACGAATGTGTGTGCAAGTTCCATGCAATCTGTGACATGTCCATGGTAAGCATTTGCAAAGGGGTCAGCAGTGTGGCTTGTGGCTTCCACTGGCCCAGTGTGCTGCATGGATACCATCTCAGTCCCAGCAAGTGAATAACTGTCTAATCACATACATATCAAAGTAGTCTACTGTGCTGGTGGTGGTGGTGGGATATGTATATCCAGGCCGAGTAACTTTTGTCCACATCACAGTAGTGGACGGTGTCCCACATACAGTACCTTGGGATGAACCCCCTAGAGTGAGGTTGTGCATTGCTCCTGTCAGTGTGTGCTGACCGATGGGGCATGCTACTATGTTGTGTGGAATGTGGAAGGTATTGTTGCACAGGTGTTGGCTGAGCACTGATATCTGGCCATGTACCAGTGTATCCACCACGACACACACACATGCAACATATGGGAGTAGTAGTATATCACTACACATGAGTATCATGTATAGTATGTGTGCCATATATTGCTGACATGGTCTGCTGATATACTGTTTGTGTTCTCTTCCAGGGAGATGGCGCGACAGCGTAACCCCGCCTACTCTGTGGCGGAAGATGAGGAGATCCACCAGAGCCTGGTGTGGGAGTATGACATCCTGTTTTCCCGCACCAGTCAGAATCAGCAGGAGAGGGCTGCACTGTGGCAAGACCTTGTCCATAGGGTAAATGATATTGGCACGCATAACAAGACATATGAGCAGGTACGACATCACTGCAGTGATTTAATCCGAAGTGTCCGGCAGCGTGCATCAGATATCCACAGGCAACAGGTCGCCACAGGAGGTGGGGTGGCCACACATCCCCCCCCCTCACCAGACTGGAGGGTCTACTCTTAAGTGTTGTGGCTTCAGCCCAGGAACACCAACAGCAGTACACCTGCATTATGATGGAGGCTGGTTCCACACAGCAGCACGACATGGAGCGTGCAGGTAATATGCCATATGTACACTTGACTGTTCTGTACACTGTATCATATGCAATATCAATGGCACAGTTGTTCCCACTGACATTAATCTCATAATTTCTGCAGGTCCCTCCAGGGTTACAGCAAGGCAGGCCATCCATGCTGGTGAGTGTGTTTAACATAACCTATAATAGTCCTGATAATGCTAGTAACAGTAGTGTAACTCAGTAGTGCTCTGTGTGTATACTGCGGGGTGTGCATGTGTGCATGTGTGCAGGTGTGCCTGTGCCCATGTGTGCATGTGTGCATGTGTGCATGTGTGCAGGTGTGCCTGTGTCCACGTGTGCATCTGTGCATGTGTGCCTGTGTCCACGTGTGCATCTGTGCATGTGTGCCTGTGTCCACGTGTGCATGTGTGCATGTGTGCATGTGTGTACATGACCACGTGTGCATGTGTGCATGTGTGCATGTGCCCATGTGCACATGTGACCACGTGTGAATGTGTGCATGTGTCCATGTGTGCATGTGTCCACGTGTGCATGTGTGCATGTGTCCACATGTGCATGTGTCCATGTGTGCACGTGTGCATGTCTGCCTGTGTGCATGTGTGCATGTGTGCCTGTGTGCATGTGTCCACGTGTGCATGTCTGCATGTGTGCCTGTGTCCATGTGTGCATGTGTGCCTGTGTCCATGTGTGCATGTGTGCATGTGTCCATGTGTGCATGTGTGCATGTGTGTATAAGTGCATCACTGGTAACAATGTCTGGAGACTGTAAACTGTGTTTCCTGTCTTCCTCTCACAGGTTCTGGGGCTGCTCTGGTGACCTGCAGCAGGGAACTTGAATACTGTGCCATGGCTACTGGTAATGATGATATTTGTGTAATTGTACAGGAAGGTGTGTCAGGGTCTGCCATTGGTCAGCCAATTGACAGTACACAGCTGTCAACCCCATCATTGCGCACAGTCATCCTGCCTGTACATCCTTTGTCACCATTGTCCCTAGGTGATGGACAGGATACAGCGGGCATATACCAGGGTAATGTGGTACCTGTGGCACATGCATCCCCACACAGCAGCCATGGGCAGGGTCCTCCGATGGTACCACACAGACAGTTGCCCATGGGTTCTCGTGGGAGCATCTGTGGGCGTACTGCCTCTGGCCGACGTGCCCAAAGAGGTCTGTCAACCTCAGCTATGTTTCAGACTGTCATGCAGGCACAGTCACGTATGGAAAGGTACACCAGACAGGGTCTGAGGGAGCTGAGAGCATGTCGCACAGCCATGACAGACAGTATGCGTGACATTGTGGATGCTATCCGTAACTTCACCGATGTCATAGACAGACGTTGTGGGGACATATTACAGCAGTTCCACAACCAGATGTCCATGAGCAAGGGCAATGGTGGGCGTTTGCGGCGTCGACATGGCCGTATGCTGGCAGCAGCAGCAGCTGGCTGTCGGCGCGGATGATAACAGGCTCGCGCATGCCCCCATAGTGCCAGCAGCAGCCCCAGCAATGCTGGGTCTGTGCTGTCATCAGAACGCCCCAGGAGACCACGTGCACGTGGCTCTGGACAGTCCCAACAGGGACTTGTGTCCAGTCAACACACTCCTGCTTCTGATGACAGTACCCAGTCTGGCTTTGCACTGGATATGGTCCGTAGCACCCCTGCCAGGCACAGGTACCCTGTCCGTGCACACAGACACTGATCTGTATGGCCTGCCAGGTGCAGTCTGTGGCTGTCCACAAACCCCTGTATATGGCAGCCATGAGGTGGAACTGTCTGCGTGCATACACACATGCGAAATGTTAACATCTAGGGCAACCACATACATGCACACACTGCACCAACACTGCCCCACCCTGTACTGCTGCCCCTCACCAACACACATACACACACATGTCAGTTGGTGGAATCAGTGCCTGACTCAGGCATACCTAATCCACACCCTGTGCATATGATGACACTGTGCCACCTCCTGCAATCTCCAACATCATTGGTGGAACAGGTAACACATTGCTGATGCACAGGGTGACTACATAGAAGTGTATTAGAAGTATCATGTTGGTAACAGTGCAGTGTGCTGCTATGACTGTGTGTTTATCCCAGCATGCCTGCTGCAGTAACTGTATGAATGTCCTGAATTGTTATCTGCACCCATAGTACATACCAAAGTATAACAGCTGCACATAATTGCATGCCGGTGGTAAGGTTGTCAACAGATAGCCACATACATGGGTAGCATAGGGTGAAAGCTAACGCAAGTAGTGATATGCAATGGTGGACATGTACAGTAATGGTGTCAAGTTGCCCACAACAACTATGCCATGTGGATGTTGGTGCATGTAGATATGTGTGCAGTACCAATGTAATCCAAATCACAAATAAGTATGATATAATATCAGTTCTACCATGGGCATTTGCGCTGCGTATTCCTGGGTACATGTTGATAGTGCCTACATATTTGCATTGTTACTTACTGTTATTGTTACCCCTTCTTTGTTGTATAATGCACTACTTCCAGCCCTGTTTACTGTAGCTTTGTTTGCATGCATGTTCGCTTGGGGTTCCCAGGAACACTGTTTACACCTGCAATGCAGAGTTACAGTGCTTCTGTAGACTTCTAGTGACATCTGCATAGCATACGATACGTATGTCAACTTTACACATGACAGAACATCACTGTCTGTCCTGTACGCATGTACGTTGCATGTGACACATTGCACACGTCTTACCTGGCATTTACCCACGTGTGCAGTCATATATGTCAGTGCTATGAAACAGTAGCGGTACACCCACACATACACACTGTCAGTATGTTGTTCCCCATTGTCCATCCCAAAAGTCAGCTGTATCCAATATGCTGAAGACTCTACTCTGATCTGCTCAGCCACATCTCCAGTAGAGTTATGGTCAGCTACCCAGACCACCTTTAATACAATAGAAAACTGGCTTTCTGAACATCGTCTGATCCTAAATCCCAAATAAACTAAACTGCTGTTATTTCACCAACACGTAGGTCTACCACTTTCACCGTTACCATAACATCAACTGATGGCACAATAATCTCCCCTGACCCATCTCCGAAACTATTAGGTGTCATCATAGACAATAATCTCAAATGTGACCTACATGTTAACCAGATTATCAAAGCCATCAATAGAAAACTGGGGTCACTTTACAGAATTAAAACCTTCCTAGCCCCTCCAGCTAAAGGTGCCATAGCTCGCTCACACCTTGTTTCAACCCTTCTGTATGCATCCCTTCTACTCTCGAATATGAACAAGACTGTCCTTAACAAACACTCAATTTGCTACAACCACATTGCCAGGTTTGCCACTGGGCTGCCTTTTAGGACACATCATTGCATCAATCTAAATTAGCTTGGTTGGCTTGCAATACCCAGCCTAATACAGTATAACCAACTGATTATGGCCTATAAAATCCTCTATAATCCAGACAATACTCCTGCACTTCAAATATTATCACCCCCATAACAATCCTAGACCGCTTGATCCTCTAACAAATTACTACTTCAGACTAGCAGGTTTAATAACACAGCCAGTGATTCTCTTTGCAAACCCTGTAAGTAGATCCTGGAACTCACTTCCAGCTGATATTACCCTACTGTCCACCTTAGGTCAATTTAACAGTAGACTCAAACAACATTTGTCACTTAACTGGCTATGTCAATGTATCAAGCCTGGCTAACTCGAATGTGTAAAATCTGTGAACCACTTTACTGTGTAATTTTAATTTAATCCTGACTTGTGCTCAGGACTAACATTAACCTGTGGAACGTTTGACTTGCTTACTTATGTAATCTCTGTAAATAATCTGTTTGTAATATGTAATGCTAGTATTATGTAATGCTGTATCTGCTACCCTCGTAGCTTGTCTCCACGGGCCTCCCCTGGAAATGGACATGCATCCAGTCGGACTATCCTATCAACAAATGTAGGATAAATAAATAAATCAATAAAATATATTACAGTGACTACAATACAAGTCAGACAATGACATGCACTGACAGCATGCTGAACACACTGGGGCATATGTGGGGACTCAGAATAGCAGCCTGCCTGGGCATCACACACCTCCGCAGCTGGCACACAGGCATATGTTCCGTCAGAACAGAGCACATGCCACACATGGCACGCACATCCCCTGTGCCACACAATCACAGCCTGTAGGAATACACAACACACCTGCTACAGATGTGTCAGGTACCTGTCTTGTGTGCTGCACTGGCGTCCCGCTCAACAGGCTGTATCTGGTGAAGGTCACAGTGATATGCCTCAGGGGCACTATGGTCCACCACAGCACACATGCATACAGGTCAGTCAGAGGCATGGACAGATATGACTCACTCATTGACCATGCCAGTATGGCTGCCTGAGACATACCTCCCTGGACTACATGATAGGGAACATAGAATGGATCTCTCAGCATGTGGCACAGGCCAGTATGAGCCTGATGTTGGTTGCCAACATACCCTCACTAGGTATTCTACCACTATATGTGGGAAGGGTGTTGTATGTCTACATTATGCTCAGTCTCTACTGTCATTCATAGGGTATCCACTGGCTGTCAACGTGTGCTTACATGCTAGGGAAGCCACAATGATGTGCAAGGGTCATCTTGCACGTGACACCCATGGCCCGATGTATAATGGCAAAGCTTCTTGGTACACACATACTGCCTTATGCTGCAGGACATGGTTTACATAGCGACCTCTGTGGATATCACACAGGTTAGGACACTAACAGTGCTGCTACACAACAACAGCAGTGTACACCGGAAGATGCATGCACCAGACACTGCCCTCAGCACGGTGAACTGCAATGTCTGTGCAGTACCAGATTCATGATTCATGGCTCACAGGTGTTACCCATCACTGACAGGTTATGCCCCATACCATGCCTGTCATCCCCTACACATGTAACACACATGGATAGGGGGGTGGTATCCAAAGGTAACACAGATACACACACCTCCAGGTTGTTGGCACAGCACAAACTATCAGGGCCTACTCATGTGCAGCTAACAGTGTGTCGGACTGCCATCTGGTTCATAGCCTTGCACACACAACCCTCCCATACACAGGAAGATCACCTATCCTCCATAACAACACTGGCAATATGACAGTCTCAAGAACTGTGTTTATATGGCCGGACTGCATCCAGCCAAACATTGTGTGTGAGAATTACTGTAGCTACAATACACTAGTTGAAGGGTTCACAGCATGTGGTCACCGAATTGCAGTGGAATGAAATGTTACCACTACCACAACAGGTAGGAACATGCAGCACCTATACATCGACTACATGTACACTATATGGCCCAAACCAGATGTGTATCCCCTGCTGTAGGCCTTTCACCATAGACACCCACACTGTATAGAGACATACCATGTGTGGACCCTGCACAGTAAGACACAGTCATATTGGTATACATTGCAAATACCATTTATCCACTCGAAGCATGTGTCAGACATGGTAACTACTGCAGGTCACAGGTATTTATGTGTATGTGTCACACACATACATCATGTGTGCAATGCCATTGCTGGTTTAGGCAATGGCATGCATTGTTATGTACAAACACCCACACAAGGTCATACTGTGTGACACAACCACACGCGAAAGTTGTGGGTTACTAAAACATACCTATCTGTACTCTGACAATGGTAATAGACACAGTAGCAGAGCACACTATTGGCATTACTAGCCAACTAGCCCTGTTTGGCTGTGCTGATAGTGTGGTGACATCCCCTGTGTTTACTGGGGGAGTATGCAGCATCTGGTGTATTGTAGTATTTGCCAAAAGGATCTGTTCACTCACACTTGCATTTACACACACCCTACTACCCCCACACACATGCACACTTGCCGGATTCATTCCCTTACCTAACTAAGTCATGACACGTGAGAGAGATGCATTAGCAAAGCACACTATTCGGTTTACTAGATAGTTCCTCTTCTCTGGCTATACTTATAGGGTGCTGACAACATCAGTATTTTGAAAGGGTAATGTGCATCAGATAGTGTGATCTCCTGATTGCCAAAACTAACATGTTTTTCATACGGAAATGCACACACACAAACTCCCCACATCCAAACACACACACATGCCATTTACAGGTTTCAAACTCCTACCTAACTACATTACGATACTTGGGAGAAACACATTAGCAGAGTGCACTATTCACATTATTGGGAGACTGCCCTTCCCCTGCTGTACTTATAGGGTGCTGACATCATCTGTGTTTAGAAAGGGGAGTGGGCATCCTGTAGTGTGTTCTTCCAGTTGCCAAAAGGGACATTTCCCTCACACAAATTTGCACACACACAGTAACCCCCCTCATCCAAACACACACACTTGCCATTTGCAGGATTTAAACCACTACCTAACTATGTTATGACACTCAAGACGGACGCATTAGCGGAGCGCACTATTCGCATTACTGGGAGGCTTCCTTTCTCCTGCTGTACTTATAGGGTGCTGACATCATCTGTGTTTAGAAAGGGGAGTGTGCATCCTGTAGTGTGTTCTCCCAGTTGCCAAAAGGGACATTTCCCACACACACACTAACCCCCCCTCATCCAAACACACACACTTGCTATTTGCAGGATTCAAACCACTACCTAACTATGTTGTTACACTTGAGACGGACGCATTAGCAGAGTGCACTATTCTCATTACTGGGAGGCTTCCTTTCTCCTGCTGTACTTATAGGGTGCTGACATCATCTGTGTTTAGAAAGGGGAGTGTGCATCCTGTAGTGTGTTCTCCCAGTTGCCAAAAGGGACATTTCCCTCACACATATTTGCACACACACACTAAACCCCCTCATCCAAACACACACACTTGCAGGATTCAGACCTCTACCTAACTATGTTATGACACTCGAGACGGACGCATTAGCAGAGCACGCTATTCACATTACTGGGAGGCTTCCTTTCTCCTGCTGTACTTATAGGGTGCTGACATCATCTGTGTTTAGAAAGGGGAGTGTGCATCCTGTAGTATGTTTTCCCAGTTGCCAAAAGGGGGAATTTCCCTCTCACAGCCTTTCACACACACAAACCCCACTCACCCACACACACACTGAGCATTTGCAGGATTTGAACCCCTACCTAACTATATTATGACATTTGAGGGAGACGCATCAGCAGAGCGCACTATCCAAATTACTGGGCATTTGTTCTGCACCTGTAGTATTTCTAGGGTGCTGACATCTTTATTTCTACAGAGGTATGTAGATGTAGTACTACCTGTCAGGTGGGGGATATCATATATATGCATTTGCAGCCACCTACGTCAGGGTCAGATATGCACATCGCACTGGCAGGTTATGTTTTATACCATGCTTTGGGACCACAGGACCTGTAACACACAACACAACCAGTCCAGAACACCACACCCACATCCAGGACACACACTTAGCTTCCCTGGGAACACTGCCAGGATATGCAGGTATTCACATACACCATTCCAGTTGTTAACATCAGGTACAGGCATATTGTGTGTGAGAACTACTCAGGCCTCTACCACTTTACCCTACAGCCACTACAATTTGTGGGTCCATGTGCTATGGCAGAACCACACACCATAGCCACATGGGTGAATACATATTGCACCTGTCCATCTGCAACGTGGGTTCTCACTGTTCCACACCAGAGGTAGACCACCATTGTTGATATCTGACCATACCCACCTTTCCCCTGGACATCCATATCTCATCTCCACCCCCAGGCAAGGTTGTCGCTACACACAAATTGTGTTTAACACAAGCAGACTCTACACTTGTGTAGACTGGGGTGGATGACTTCAGAGGACCCATGCTGGAGGACTATACTGGCCACTCAGCATAATCCTTGACAATTGCATCCTATGAGCATATGTACAGTTTGCATTGGTCATGCTATCCCACATATACCCATGACTGCTCCACAACAAGACACCTGTCAGCTGTACACCGGCCATATATGCGCCGTTCAACAGACAGAGTGACCTAATACATTGCAGAGCTGTAGCCCACAGAGGGAGGACATCTGTTGACAGTTCCAGCACAGCACTTCATTCACACATACTCATTACAACACAGTGTTGACAGTGGAATCATCCAGAGAATGCAGATAGGGCTCCTCTCAGTCTGTTATTGACAGACACCTACTGTCAGTGATCCTCAGCAACCCTCTCACAGCACACACCGACAACATGGCTGTGGCTTAGCACATTCAATCCCTGAGACCTCCACGGTGCCCCTGCTTGACAGAGGCACAGCTCACTAGCCTCACATGTTGCCTTCTGTGACCTACTTTACCGTGGCACGGTAGCCTACTATCCTGGGGATGCAGATGCCAAGCACACTCTGGCTGAGCTGTCATTCCCTGGGGCAAGAAGCCTAGTATTGACCTCTACACCCATATGTTCAATTGTCGGATGCACAATATTTGTTGTGCTGTTCTACAGTTTGCAAGTCTTTATTGCCATAGCATTCCCTGTTCCTATGACCAACTTGTGTATCTGTGGCAGATGTTTGCATATGACGGCGATCCACTATATCACTTATGTCTCTGTGGTCATTTACTGTGTGCACTGGGCTGATTGCTGTGTTGTGGTTGGTTCTTGGACTGACACGTACAAATACCAGATATGCGTGGCCAACTGCTACACGGAGATATGGCCTAAGTGTGTGAGCATGCCCAGTTCAGCCTTTCCATGGCATGTTGTCTGACATATGCCTCATTTATCAAAGTGTGCGAGCATGCCCAGTGTGAGCTTTCCATATGTTGCACTCTGAAGTCCACCACATATTTGGGTGTGTGTGACCTTCATTATCGCACGTTTATGATTGTGTGTTGGGTGTCATGTTGTGTACTAACTGGCCAACTGCTTCATGTCTGCCACAACAGGGATTATACTGTGCCTGCAGGAATTGCATTTAAATACTTGGGAAAAACAAAAGAGGGCTATTCACACATTACTGGGAGCCCTTCTCCTGCTGTACTTATAGGGTGCTGACATCATCAGTGTTTAGAAAGGGAATGTGCATCCTGTAGTGTGTTCTCCTAGTTGCCAAAAGGGACATTTCATAAATTTGCACACACACCCCTCCAAACACACACACACTTGCCATTTGCAGGATTCAAACCCCTACCTAACTATGTTATGACACTCAAGAGGACGATTAGCGGAGCACTATTCGCATTACTGGGAGGTTTCTTCTCCTGCTGTACTTATAGGGTGCTGACATCATCAGTGTTTAGAAAGGGGAATGGGCATCCTGTAGTGTGTTCTCCTAGTTGCCAAAAGGGGCAATTGTCTCACACACACACTAACCCCCCCTCACCCAAACTGAGCATTTACAGGATTCAAACCCCTACCTAACTATGTTACACTTGAGACGGACATTAGCGGAGTGCGCTACTCATATTACTGTGAGGTTTCCCTTCTCCTGCTGTACTTATACGGTGCTGACATCATCAGTGTTGAGAAAGGGGAATGTGCATCCTGTAGTCTGTTCTCCTAGTTGCCAAAAGGGACATTTCTCATACAATTTGCACACACACTAACCCCCTCCACACACACACTGCAGCATTTCAAACCCTACCTAACTATTTATGACACTTGAGACGGACGCATTAGCAGAGCACGCTATTGCATTACTTGGAGGTTTGCTTCTCCTGCTTTACTTATAGGGTGCTGACATCATCAGTGTTTAGAAAGGCAAATGTGCATCCTGTAGTGTGTTCTCCTAGTTGCCAAAAGGGACATTTCACACAGACTTGCACACACCAACCCCACTCACCCACACACACACCCACACACTGAGCATTTGCAGGATTCAAACCCCTACCTAACTATATATTATGACACTTGAGGGAGACGATTAGCAGAGCCACACTATCCCAATTACTGGGTGATCTGTTCTGCAATCTGCAACATTTATAGGGTGCTGACATCATTATTTCTACAGAGGTATGTAATATCTGGGGTACTACCTGTCAGGTAGGGGATAGCATATATATGCATTTGCAGCCACCTAAGTCAGGGTCATCAGATATGCAATAACGCACTGGCAGGTTATGTTTTTATACCTCATGCTTTGTGACCACAGGACCTGTAACACACAACACAACCAGTCCAGAACACCACACCCACATCCAGGACACACACTTTGCTTCCCTGGGAACAGTGCCAGGATATGCAGGTGTTCACATACACCATTGCAGTTGTTAACATCAGGTACAGGCATAGCATTTGTGAGAACTACTCAGGCCTCTACCACTTGACCCTACAGCCACTACAATTTGTGGGTCCATGTGCTATGGCAGAACCACTCACCACAGCCACATGGGGGAATACATATTGCACCTGACCATCTGCAACATGGGTACTCACTGTTCCACACCAGAGGTAGACCACCATTGTTGATATCCGACCATACCCACCTTTCCCTGGACATCCATATCCCATCCCACCCCAGGCAAGGTTGTCACTGCAAACAAACTGTATTTATCAAAAGCAGACTTTACACTTGTGAAGACTGGGGTGGAAGACTTCAAAGGACCCATGCTGGGGACTATACTGGCCACTCAGCATAATCCTTGACAATTGCATTCTATGAGCATGTAAGGTTTGCATTGATCATGCTATCCCAAATATACCCATGACTGCTCCACAACAGGACACCTGTCAGCTGTACACCAGCCATATATGAGCTGTCAACAGACAGAGTGAGCTAATACATTGCAGAGCTGTAGCCCACAGAGGGAGGACATCTCTGAACAGTACTGCACGACACTTCATTCACACATAATCATTACAACACAGTGTTGACAGTGGAAATTGTCCAGACAATGCAGATAGGCTCCCCTCAGTCTGTTATTGATGCACCTACTGTCAGAGATCCTCAGCAACCCTCTTCCAGCACACACCACAACATGGCTGTGGCTTAGCAAATTCAACCCTGGGACCTCCACTGTGTCCCTGCTTGACAGAGGCACAGCTCACTAGCCTCACATGTGCCTTATGTGACCTACTTTACAGTGGCACAGTAGCCTACTAGCAGATGCCAAGCACACTCTGGCTAAGCTGTCATTCCCTAGGGCAAACAGCCTAGTATTGACCTCTACACCCATATGTTCAATTGTCAGATGCACAATATTTGTTGTGCTGACTGTTTGCAGGTCTTTATTGCCATAGCATTCCCTGTTCCTATGAACAACTTGTGTATCTGTGGAAGATGTTTGCATATGAGATCCACTATCACTTATGTCTCTGTAGTCATTTAACTGTGTGCACTGGGCAGATTGCTGTGTTGTGGTTGGTTCCTGGACATACAAATACCAGATATGTGTGGCCAACTCCTAAACTGAGATATGGCCTAAGTGTCACAGCATGCCCAGTTCAGCCTTTCCATCGCATGTTGTCTGACATATGCCTCATTTATCAAAGTGTGCGAGCATGCCCAGTGTGAGCTTTCCATATGTTGAACTCTGCAGTCCACCACATATTGTGTGTGTGAACTTCAACAATATCTCACGTTTATGGTTGTGTGTTGTGTCATGTTGTGTACTACTGGCCAACTGCTTTGTGTCTGCCACAACAGGGATTATACTGTGCCTGCAGGGTTGCATGGGATATTTTGCATACAGTTTTCAACATCCTTTCATACTGACCTAACACTGTAGTACCGTATAGTGTACTGGTTCAGTACTTTCACTGTGGTGGACAGTATCCTGGGCTTTAGTCCTATCACTGCTTTACATCTTCATAGTGAGCACAACAGACTGGTTAGGGGCCAGTTGTGCACATATGAGCATGTTGCATTATGTTCAGATATGGACTACTTAAACCAGGCTTGTCCAACATTGGTAGTGTATTCCACAACATGGGTGGACATTGGCAAACACTAGCGTTCCTAGGCCATTTCTAATGCTAGTCACAGGGTGTGTTTGTCCTTGACACACATTGTAACTGGAGTTTGCCATGACATATGTCATGGTTAGTATACTGTGCCTCTGTCTACCTCTGCCATAACAGTGTTACCCAGGGTAAACCTACCATCTCCCATCCACTCATCAAGATTCCTCTTGAGGGGTGTCGATGAGTGACTCTCTGGCTAACCTGTACTGGGGGTTTACTCAAGTGTGGGGGTGGCTTCTGTGTTATGGATCATTCTGTACAGCTTGTCCTATGTATGTCAGTGCTGGGGTTCAGGTCTCTCATGTGCATAGCTCACTGCCATTCAGATTGTACAAGGTGCAGCATGTTCATTGATTCCAGCTTGGACATGGCTTTATACATCAGGCACAGGTTGCCTGTAGCTGGGAATGGATGTGTGCTGCAGTTTGTTTAATCAGGCAACACATGGCATGTGTTCATGCTCTTTGCTACTCCTGGTGAGGTACTGTGCGAGACTTTTCAGTTGATGGAGGTGTCTGCTGACGAACATCCCACAAGAGCTTTTGTAGTCAATTGTGATGCTGATGAAGGATGACTGCAGAGCCACAATGACCCCTTATCTAGATCTGACAACCTTCATGATTAGGTGGGTATATGGTATGTTTCTGTAACACTACAGCCACATGTTTGTCCAGTGCAGGATATTTATCACCTTGTGTCCCAGGTCTCTCATTACATGTTAGTACCTCAATGGGTTAACACCTGTGTGGTAATTTGGTGGGCACTTACTGTATATCCACAGTATATACAGTTTTCTGCAATTAGCTTGTTTACATGGCTATGGCACCAGTTGTCTGTTTGTATGTGGCCTTTTTGTGGGATGCTTGTGTCAGCTGGAGGGTCAGATATGGTGGGCTGTTGTAGTCCTCTGCATACATGTTCAGTCACAGTCCTTCCATGTTGGCCTGTACCTATGGGACATATATACAAACGGGGTGGGAGGTCCCAGGACCAAGCCTTGTGGGATGCCATATCTGGTTTGTAGTCTGACATGGATGCAGCATGTCTGACCATGTCAGTTCTGTCCTTGGTCTGGTTTTGCAACCCCTCTACTGACATAGGGGTTTATATTTAAGCTGGTGAACATATCCATACTGAACATGAGGGTATTGTCTAGAAGCCTTTGCAAGGTCCAGCTACTGTGTGGACCACATTGCCCTCATCAATGACCTTAATGACTGTTTCAAATGGGTCAAACATGTTTAGGGGCAGGATCTGCCCAAAGCCACACTGGGTAGGGTCCAGTATCAGTAGGTCCAATATCTGTCTGCGGTACATGCTGATCCTTTCCATAGCTGTGCAGACCAAGCTTGTCAGGATTCTGGGGTGGTAGTTTGCAGTATCCATTCAGGCAACACCTTTGTTGTGAAGGACCACTGTTGTTGTACACTGCTCTTTGGGTACATATCCTGTGGTAAGGCTGACATTGAGCAGTAGTGTGATTTGGCATTCCATTCTTCTTGGAGTCCATGTTGGACTCAGCCCAGGACACCATCTCATACCATTGCTGCTGTGTGTTTTGCTTTGCAGATGCTGGCTGTTACCTCAGCATCTGCAATGTCAGGGAACAGTCTGCTGGGATAGATATTTTGCATGGGGTTGTTGCACTGCACCTGTCAGGTTGTATGTTGGCAATATGTGTGTGTGTTTGGTATGTTGTTTGTAATATTTGTGTGATTCAGAGCATATCTGTGAATTCCCAACATGGTTCCTACCATCAGTTGGGTAAGCCTTGTGATTATCCTTAGTGTCCTGTACAATTTGTATCTTCATAGGTTTATGGGTTCATACTAGGCTATCCACCCTAGGGCATTAGTAAGCCTAGCCAGAGTGTGTGGCTTTCGCCACCCTTGCTATGTGAATATTATGGCCATTTATGATTCTTTACTGTGCCTCTGTCTGGTCGTGACACAGTGAAGACCCCAGTATACATCTACGATCATCCATCCACTTGGCAAGATTCCTGTTGAAGAGTGTCAGTGAGGGCTCTGCCTAACATGGATTGGGATTCTGTTCTGGTGGGGAGCCTCTGGGTTATGTATCTGTCCCTCCAGCACATCCTATTTCATTATGTGTTGAGGTTGACATCTCTCTCACAGCTCCAATGGCTTTGATTTTCTGGGGTGGAGCATGCCCATTATTCCTGTATTGGACATGGCCTTGTACAACAGACATACAATGCCTCTGTGTAGGCAGTATGTGACTGCATTCAGCTGGGGTGTCTACAGCCAGGCAGCATATGACATATATTTGAGACCCTTTATCCTCTTGGTGAGGTACCTTTGAGGTCTTTCTAACTGCTGCAGGTGTCAGGTAAGGTACATCCCAAATGAGGCATTGTACTAGATTATGGGTCTGATAAGAGAACAGTACAGGGGCACAATGACCTCTGTTGATGTAGATGTGAATCCTTTCATGATACGGTGTCCAATATAGACAGTCTTCCTAGCCACATTGGCAATGTGAGTGTCACATAACAGGTTACTGTCCACTTGTGTCCCTAGGTCCCTGATTACTCCTTGCATACATAATGGTATGTGGTAATTTGTGTACCTTTTTGGTATTTGGTGGGACATTCATACTGTCCAGTGTCTTCAGGATGTCTGAGCGGGGTTCTAGTGTGAGAGAGTGTGGTCAGTGGCATGCTACAGACTGTACAGCAGTTTGACTACAGGTGCACATGGGTGGTCCGCTGCTGTGCATTGTCAGTTACCTGGATATGGGTGTCTGTGCAATATGGATACTCCCCTCCTTTGATGTTTTGGTCCAGGTTTTGGGGCCATAACACATGATATGTGGTATAACCTGGTAGTGCTGGTGTGCTGTCATAGGCTTGCAGCAGGTTTCTGTCACTGCACAGACATCGATGTTCTCCATACTGGGAGGGCCTCATGCATGAGCAGTTACACATCTGGCATTGGTCAGCATTACCCTTATGTTTCTACTTATGTTTTCTAGGGTGGTGGGTAGTCTTTTGGCCTTGCCTACATAGGCTCTCTATGGAGGTGGCAAAGGCCTTATCCAATCTCCAGAGGCAGAGGAGTAACAGGGGGAAGACATGCCTGCAACAGCAGCATGGCTTGTCATGCATGACATCCCAAGCAGACAGACATTAGACCCTCTTGGAATGACAGCTGTAACTGTGCCACTTGTTAAAGCTGATCATTCTGTGTTTGTACTGTGGCATCATTCTTGGTGAGGGTAGGATGCTGCACACAGCCAGTGTCATACCGCCTGGGGTACATAATCAGACCATCATCTATGTCTCTTTTCATGTTGACCAGGGAGGTACATCTCAGGTAATTCACACCAGCATGGACATTGAGTGCATCATATTTCTGCTTGCTTTGGGGTGACCTGCATACTTGTGTTATGTGGCATTTGTGGCAGCCTACAGGCAGCTTACTGTACCCTTTCCTTGTTCAGTCTGGTGAGTGGGACAGCAGTGTGTCTGCCTATGGAGTCACCTATTACAACTGTATCAGGCATGTTGTTTCTCCTTCTGGCCTGTGACTGTTTGGCACACCAGCTACTAGTTGCATGTGCTATGTTTGGAGGTTGTGGTTGCTTGTGTCTGCTTTGGAGGCCTCTGTTGGTGTGGTGTGTTTGTAATTAGGCCTCCGGGAATGTTTTCTGTGTTTATGTGTTTGGTTTACAGCAGTTGTGATAGGTCTATGTGGGACTGGGTTTGTGGTGTGTGTGGTTACCTTCTCCTCCTGACTAGTTTTGACAGTACTGAGTTGGAGCTCAACCCTGGTTTGGATACATGGTTGCATCTCTCACATATATTTGTATTTATTGGGGGTGTTGTGGTTGTCTGTGTACTTACAGGTGTAACATTGCCTCTGGATTCACAGATTCAACTTGTTGTGGCTGGACTTAGTGGATTGTATGTGTGGACATATGTTTGCCATACTGATCAGTGATTACTTCCCTTTTATGTTTGCTCTATCATGGTAGCTTCCTCATTCTCTTGCATGGTTTGGTAATGGCTGGAGTCCCATGCCAGATGCCTGCGTGTATGGCATTGTGTCTTGTTGTTATTTGTGATTGCATAATCCAAGCATTCCTGGCTGTGTTCATGGAATGCCTGTATAACAGGTTCTGCGGTGTGTCCCATATTCTGCACCTGCACAGGGCCTTTAATGGATTCCACATCAGTTTGGAGGAGTGCAACTACTTTACATGTTTTCACTGTGTTTTCTGGCCAGGGACTGGGGTCAGGATGTGTATATCCAGTGTGATTACTCTATGGTCTGGTCTTACCAGTGAGGGATACACTTCTCATCTTGCCATCCAGTACCCATGTTGCTGATTATCACATCCAGTATGCTTACCCTCTTGTGGGAGTGGTACATTGTTCCTGGGCATTTTGGTTTATGGATTCTGGAACTTTTCTACACTGTGTTGGTGCTAGTATAATGCTCCCAGTCTATGTCTGGGTATTTTCAGTCACAATATAATGTGGTTTGGAGGCTTGATATATTCATGTATTCCAACATAGGCCAGGTGCAGTTCCTGGTTAGGACAGTAGTCTGCAGCAGGCTATAAACTGGGAGGCAGTTTTAGCCACTGGTATTTGACCATGGCTAGTCCATGCTGCTTCTTGTTGTGGTACCAACATGGGGTGTGGTTATCCTTGACAATTATTGCTAGTCACCCTCCTTTTGTAGCTTGTTCCATGTTTTGAGGCTGTACAGCACAGTATGAGGTGTAACCTGGTATTGTTAGGGTGCTGTTGTGAGCCTTGACCCAGTTTCTGTTACAGGACAGATATCAACATTCTCCATACTTGGTGAGTTTACACTGCATGCATCTTGCTGTTTAGACTTCTGGCATTGGGTAGCATTACATCTTGGTTCTTATCCCTTGTGGTACCTATGGAGGTGGGTTTGTGTTTTGAGCCTTACCTATTCAGGGCACGCTGTGGGTACTGACAGCCTTTGCCAGTATCCATGGGGCCTGGCATGATAGGTGCACGCCACCCCTAGCAGGTGGTGCATCATGTCATGCTCATGTCTCCCAGGCTGGCACACATTGGATCCCCTTTGACTAACTGCATTACTTCAGCCAATTATTGTACTTGATCATCTTGTCATATTGTGGCATCATGGTTGGTGAGGGTAGGATGTTAGTCAGGGTCCTCAGGTGTGCATATACTACATGGTGTTACATTGCTTAACACATGGCATTCATGCCTCAGGTGGTGCTGCAGGGCTGCCTCTGTCGGATGCACATACTACACTCCCTGTACATGTTTGAGAGCAGGTTGTGTCATTTTAGGCATCCCTGTTATTATATGAGTGAGTCAGAGGGTATCATTCCCAGGGTTCCTACTGAGCCAGTGTATGTGCTATGTTGCCTCTTTGCCAAGGCCAGGGCATACTGGGCACGCCCTTCTGCCTACTGGGGCAGGCTCAGGTTGTTCCTCCTCCGAGTCACTCTGTCTGTGATGGCCTTGGCAATGGTGGGGGGCTGTTTGGCCCAGCCCTATGCTGGCCCTGTTGCAGCTGTTTTCAAAGATCATATTATGTAGCATAGCACATACCATGACAATTTGGGTACATGTAGTTGGTGTGTACTGCAAGGCTCCACCAGATGTGTCCAGACACCGGAACCATGACTTGAGCAGCCCAAACACGCTCTATTACATTACGTGTTTGCGTGTGCCTCATTATGGCGTTCCTGTTCAGGTGTGTGTGAGTTTCTGATGGGTGTCATCAGCCACGGCTCCAGTGCATAACCTGCATCCCCCACTAGGTGTCCGTGCGGGATGCCCCCATTGGCAAATGTCTGGTACAGGCCAAATGCCAGATGTGGGAATCATGGTAGCTCCCAGGGCAGCCAGCACACACATTCATTATTATGCCCTGGGCATCACACACGACCTGGCAGTTGATGGAGGGGAAGCCCTTGCGGTTAATGTAGGCCCTACCCGCTCACCGGCTGGTGCTTTGATGCATATGTGCGTGCAGTCTATTGCACCCACTACCTCAGGGTATTCCGCTATTTGCTGGAAGAGACGATATTGCTGGCCAATACCTCACGGGCATTGGGGAAATATACATGATCACCGACATGTGCTGACATGGCATCCAGGAACTGGTGCAGTACCCTGGAGGCTGATGCCTGTGATATCCCCATCATATCACCAGTTGGTCTCTGGAAGGTACCTGTTGCTAGTATTCTTAGGCCAACACATACCTTGGTTTCCACTGGGATGGGTTCCTCTGTTGGTTCTGTGTGAGGCGTGGCCTGCACAGCTCAACAATTTGCTGCAGGAGCTCTCTGTCCACTCTATAGCTCTACTATCTCCAGCTCATGTAACCCGTGGTAGGTGACCCTGGGCCTGTACACTCTTCCGTCTCCTCACTGTGGGTTGTCTGGCACCATCTGCATTGTCACCACCCTCAGCAAGTCAGCTTCTATGTCTCATTATGACAGCTATGGTAGCCCCAACATTTCGCCTGAGTTAAGCTTTCAGTTTTCACTCTTCTATTAGCTTACTCCTGTCTTGCAGTGTCTCTTTAGTTTGAAACATCCTGTACTACTGTTTTGCAGAGTTTCAAGTGCTGTGTTGGGTTGGCCATTCTGCCTGTGTAATTGCCTGTTTCTATTTCACCCTGCTAGCTTCCAGCAGCATCCCCGCTAGCTTCCTATTAATCTCTTAAGGTTTTTCCTCTCTGTTCTTAGGGGAGCAACGCGTATACTATCTCCCAAAACACACAGTGTATTTACGCAAGCACGGCCACAAGCTTATCGTCTGTGAATCTACTTATTCAGAGTTTAAACGCTGCATAATTCGCTACAAGCAAAACACTGTTAGACGCCTGCCAACAGCCGTCATACCGCCTTGCCTTTACATCGCGGCGCATACCCGCGCGCGAACCGTGTTAAACATCTCCCAACATGCTCCACATGCTCTGGCTAATTGCCTGCACACTATCAATATCAGTTCGGATTTACGCCTACATATGCGGTACACGCGGCGCATGCACGGGCTAAAGTGCTTGAAACCTGTGTAGGTACAGCGTACCTTCCATTTCTTTGACTTTCCAAGGACTTATCTAGTGGCAATACACCTCTTTCCATGATTCAGCTCGTCATCTGCCGCGTTACACTGGCCTCCAATGAATCCACTTTCTACCATTCCTCCCTGTGATGTCACCTATCTCCTACTCTATTCCTCCCCTTTGTACATCTCTCACACCACCGTACTGTGGCTATTCGGTATGTGATCGTAGATTCAGTATCCAACCTCATTTGCATGAGATTGCCTACTAATGCTTAGTTACATGTCTTAGACTCAAAGAACTCTTTTTAGCAAACTACTACACGGTGGCCATGTTGGTTTTGGTCTGCTGGTCCCTGCATTGTCATTCCATGTATTGTATGAAACCCACATTTGTGGGTTTATAACCTTCTTTTTTTATAGAGCCGTGCCAGCCAGCCCGCTTTGGCTAGGCTGTGCTGGTTTTAAAAGATCAGCGATCACAAAAAACATATTTTTAATATTTTGCATCGGAAAGTCTTACAATGTATATTTGGCCATTGTATGCTGCCTGAGTCATATGCAACCTTTTGGAGCTGACATCGCCCATAGGGAATTTTATAGAAATGTAATCAGTTGTCAGTTGAGTATTATTTTCAGAAGCAAAACGCCTCCTAATTTACTGGCTTCGCTTTGTGGATCTTCTATAATATACCTCATTTGTGCCAAATTTCAAAATGCAAGTGAGGTATTTAGCATGTCCATTTCCAGTCCGCGTGGGTGACGTGCTTTTAGCTGGTCTCTTACACAGAGCTTAGGGCTATTCCTGGATCATGTAGGCTTGTGGCTGGAGTGTTGCACGTCTCTTACACTCCGTGCAAGCCTTCGTGAATCCTGCCCAATGTTAATTCAGAGGTCTGATTTCAGTTTGTTTTATCACAGTCCATGGTTACATTTTCATCCAGGTTTTCTTTTTCTGTGTCTTGTCCTTTAGTTTAAGGACTTAAATTAATTAATTATTAAAAGGCATCATTCTAGCTCCCAAACATAGGACTGCAAATTCACAGAAAGAAAAAATGCAGCCAAGGGATTGGAATCACAAATGTCTTTGTCCTACACTATTGAAAATATATGTAACAGCATGTATAAAATACAAAGTTATTGCCTATTTGTGGGTAATAAATAGTAGCTTTGCTAGATGTTTAATAAGGAGTTATTTAGCTGTGCCAAGTTAATAAATTCACATGAGAACCAGTCAACAGCAAATATTCAATCAACTCCTTTTAGAGCACGTTTTATGTCCTGCTCATTTATCAATTATTTGTGGTAATTATGGGTGCAAAACAAATGTCTTATTGCTGATTCACAGCTTTATGAGTGATGAATAGGGGCAGTTTGTGTACGTAGCCAGAAAATTTAATTTTAAGAAGTAAATCTTTAGGCATGGTGATTTGACAAAAGCAAGCAGTGTAATGCACTCCAGGTATAATTAACATTCTTACTTCATAATAATCCGAATGTCTAAAGATTCTTGTGACACTTTTATTAAAAGACTGCTTGCTTTTACAGAAAAAAACATATTCTACAAATCATTTTCAGGTTTAAATTATAAGACACTTGTGGGGTTTTGGGCAAAGGAAACAGGGGAAAAAATAAATTCTAAAAAGAAAAAGTTCCAAGAAGGGAAAGCAATTAAACCCAGCAC